>NW_021941235.1:0-22500 GCF_902148845.1 Salarias fasciatus
CTTCCTCCTCTTCCTCCTCCTCTTCCTCCTCCTCCTCTTCCTCCTCCTCCTCCTCATCCTCTTCCTCCTCCTCCTCCTCCTCTTCCTCATCCTCCTCATCCTCCTCATCCTCTTCCTCCTCCTCCTCCTCATCCTCTTCCTCCTCCTCATCCTCTTCCTCCTCCTCATCCTCTTCCTCTCTGATATCTTCTTCCCAGGAGAACCCACTGCAGCGTCTGTTCTGGGTTTTAGAGTCTGGAGACGAGTCGAAGGAATCTGTCAGTCTGAGTCCAGAACCAGCCCGCTGCCCCCCCAGGACCCCCTTCACAGTAAAAGCCTCTAGACTGAGGCCTCTTCACAGTAAAAGCCTCCAGACTGGGAGACCAATACTTCCTGTCTTTCGGCCGCTGGTCCCAGCTGCTGGACTTTAACGGACAGCCGGTCCAGACCAGTCCCTGAAGAACCGGCTGACATGCGGAACCGTCTCCGCGACCCGGACCGGTTCTGCTGAGCACCCTCCCGCCTGGACAGACGGTGCAGGGTTCGACTCCCCGCTTGGCTCAAAGGCTAAACTCAGGGACCAAACCTCCAACCCACGGCCCGGGGCCTGCAGCTCTAGACCCTCAGGAACCTGGTCCTGCAGACGCCGGCGGGTCCGTCCCGGCACAGGAGGACGGAGGACGGGTTCTGTGGCTGGTGGACCCTGCCGGCTGGTGGGTGGGGAACCAGGAACCGCGGAGAACACACCCGCTCCTGGTCGCCGGGTTGCCGGGACGACTCCAGCAGACCCGTCCGGGCCCCTGTCCTCCGAGCCCTGTCTGCAGTCCACCGTCGCTAGAACCGGTCCTCCAGTCCTCCGGTCCTCCGGTCCTCCGGTCCTCCGGTCCTCCGGTCCTCCGGTCCGCGTCCCCACCGGGTCTGGATGAAGCTGAAGACCGTCTTCCTGGTGGAACCACCGACCGAGAACACTGCAGGAAACGCTGTCGGTGGATCGGCCTTCAAAACCCCGGGTCACAGACCTGTCCTCCGCCCGTCCTCCGCCCGTCCTCCGCTCGTCCACCGTTCGTCCTCTGTCCTCCATCCAGCGTCTGTCTGATCAGACCTCCTGTCTCCAGCGTTCTTCTCTGCAGCGGCTCGTTGAGCCGGGGGAGGGGCTAACTGCTCACACCTGAGAGCGATCACCTGCCCTACCTGCTGGGCCACGCCCCTGCCTGCTGGGCCACGCCCCTGCCTGCTGGGCCACGCCCCCTCCACCACAATGCCTGTGAATCAGATGAACTAGTTTCTCCAGTTCTTATGTGATGTGATGTTCACCGACAGTGGATGTGAAGAATGACCATCACTTGTAAATACCACTGTCTGTGAACACTGCCCAGAACCACTGTCTGTGAACACTGATCAGAACCACTGTCTGTGAACACTGCCCAGAACCACTGTCTGTGAAAACTGCTCAGAACCACTGTCTGTGAACACTGCCCAGAACCACTGTCTGTGAACACTGCCCAGAACCACTGTCTGTGAACACTGCTCAGAACCACTGTCTGTGAACACTGCTCAGAACCACTGTCTGTGAACACTGATCAGAACCACTGTCTGTGAACACTGCCCAGAACCACTGTCTGTGAACACTGATCAGAACCACTGTCTGTGAACACTGCTCAGAACCACTGTCTGTGAACACTGCCCAGAACCACTGTCTGTGAACACTGATCAGAACCACTGTCTGTGAACACTGCCCAGAACCACTGTCTGTGAAAACTGCTCAGAACCACTGTCTGTGAACACTGCCCAGAACCACTGTCTGTGAACACTGCCCAGAACCACTGTCTGTGAACACTGCTCAGAACCACTGTCTGTGAACACTGCTCAGAACCACTGTCTGTGAACACTGCCCAGAACCACTGTCCTTGAAAACATGTCTGTTCCAGTGTGACGACAGGGGCGGTGGATGAGGAGAACCCTGGAGAACGGTGGAACGTGCTGCAATCCAGTCTCCTGCTGACGTTCTCTCTGGAGACTCTTTGTTCTCCTGCTGACGTTCTCTCTGGAGACTCTTTGTTCTCCTGCTGACGTTCTCTCTGGAGACTCTTTGTTCTCCTGCTGACGTTCTCTCTGGAGACTCTTTGTTCTCCTGCTGACGTTCTCTCTGGAGACTCTTTGTTCTCCTGCTGACGTTCTCTCTGGAGACTCTTTGTTCTCCTGCTGACGTTCTCTCGGGTCTCTTGACGTTCTCCAGTCGAACTGAAAAGCGTCTCACGGGAATAAACCGGTTCTCAGGGGAGAACCTGCTGCAGGAGGCAGAAACACCCGGCTGCAGTGAGAACAGGCGTCAGAGAACCAGACTGCTACAGGAGTCAGGCGGAGGCTCCGGTCCAGCAAGGAAACCGACACGGGGAGTCTGGGGCTAACAGGTTATTAACTGGTCTGGTCCGAGGGCCGGGTCCCACAACCGGGTCCCACGACCAGGTCCCACGACCGGGTCCGAGGGCCGGGTCTGAGGGCAGTGAGCCGAGGTGCTGCTCCAGGTCTGAGGTCCTGGCGGCCTGGTGGGACACAGTCCAGGAGGCCAGTCCGGGGGGCGGGGGGGTCCTGAGCTCCAGGCCGCCAGGCGAGCAGAGAAACGGGGCGGTCCAGGCTGCAGCAGAGACGCTACAGGGTCAGAAACAGCAAAAACAGATGGCTGAGAGGCGCAGAAGCACTGGAGCTGCGACTCCGGGAGTTCACGATCCAGCGTCGGGGAGCGGACTGCAGCAGCAGGGGAGACAGACCAGGACGTCTCCCACACTGCCTGCTCACCTGCAGGCAGACACAGAGCGGGACAGCAGGCCGCCTAGTGGCAGAGGAGGGCATGACAACTACAGCCGCTGCTCTGACAACCGGGACCGGACCACCAGCCACAACATTATGACCACCAGCCACCACCAGCCACAACATTACGACCACCAGCCACAACATTACGACCACCAGCCACAACATTACGACCACCAGCCACAACATTACGACCACCAGCCACAACATTACGACCACCAGCCACAACATCATCGTCGCTCCGGATTCACTGGATGTCATTTCCGGTGAGTGTTTTCCGTGTTGGTGGAGCTTGCGAGCGACTGAAGTGCTTGCTGTCTGTCTCTTGCTGTTACTGTTAATTCACGAAGCAATCAAAAAAAAAAAGCATAGTGCTCATTTACAACTGACTGTTTATTAAACACGTCTGGGGTTAGTTTATTCTGGGGTCTTTTATGCCCCCGATTGACCAGTGATCTCTCGTGAATTACATTTCTTCTCCGCCGTTAGCGCCACCGGGGTGCTAACTAGCTTAGTCTGTTGGGACTGTTATGGCGTCCTCCCCTCTGTCTTCTTTTCTTTCCTGCTCAGTGTGCCGTATGTTGAGTCAGAACCCTGCCTCCCTGGATGATAGGGGTATTTGCGTAAAGTGCAGTGTATTGACAGCGCTGGAGGCCAGGGTAACCGAGTTAGAGGAGCGGCTGCGCAGATGTGAGGGGCAGGGCAGTGCTAGCTACAGCCAGGTAGCGGCAGGGCTCGCAGCCCGTTCCCGCAGTGAGAGGAGTGTTAGCAAGCCTAGCCCCGCAGCGTGTCCCGAGCAGCCGGGACAAGACCAGGACCGGTTTGTGATGGTCCGGAGGAAGGCTAGTGCTAAGCACCGCCACGTAGCACTCCAAGAACCGCTTCACGTCTGCAATAGGTTCTCTCCCCTCAGCGACGACACGCCGGCTGAACTGGACACGCTGGTGATTGGCAGCTCTATAGTTAGAGACGTGAAGCTGCCAGCGGTGAAGGTTAGGTGTTACCCGGGGGCCAGAGTGGGGGACATCGAGGGGAACCTTAGGCTTTTAAAACAGGAAGGTAGGAGATTCCGTCGAGTCGTGATTCACGCAGGCGGTAATGATGCCCGGCGGAGACAATCAGAGGTGCTCAAATTACAAGTAGCCTCGGTGTGTGAATTGGCTAAGTCGATGTCTGATGCTGTAATATTCTCTGGTCCCCTGCCCAATTTGGTCAATGATGAAATGTATAGCCGACTTTCATCATTCAATCGCTGGTTGTCTAGATGGAGTGAGGAAAACGGAGTTATTTTTCTAAACAACTGGTGCACCTTCTGGGGAAAGCCTGGGCTCATCCGCAGGGACGGCATCCACCCAACTTTGGATGGTGCAGCCCTTTTAGCTCACAATATGGCTGATCGGCTTCGTACCCTAAATTGACAAACCAGCTATGAGCCCCGGGCGCAGAGCAGTCGTGTAGAACACTCCTCTGTTGATCTTGTTGATCCCGTCACTAATCCTGCTCCCGGATTTTTACAAGTCAAGCATGGAGGTTTACCGAGGCTAACAGAGACTGAGTCTGTCCATAGTGCTCAAAGCATTAGAAAAAAGTCAATGGGTAAAAAGCTTAACATCTGTACAAGACAGAATAACTCTTCCAGTAGGAAATACATAAAATGTGGTCTACTAAACATTAGAGCAATCTCCACTAAATCTCTGTTAGTTAATGACCTTATCGGTGACAATAACATTGATCTCCTTGCTCTAACAGAAACTTGGCTCCAGCAAGATGATTATGTGAGGCTCAATGAATGTACCCCTCCAACCTATGTTAATTTCCAAACAGCTAGATCAACAGGTGGAGGTGGAGGTGTGGCAGTGATTTCCCACTCCAGTCTTCTTCTTAAACCCAAAACTAATGTTAACTTCAACTCTTTTGAAAGCTTAATACTAACGCTTACTTGTCCAAATTGGAAGAATCAAAAGGATGTGCTATTAATTATTGTGTATCGACCTCCTGGTCCTTACTCTGACTTTTTAACTGAGTTCTCAGAGTTTTTAAGCAATATAGTATTGGCTCATAACAAGATCCTTATAATAGGTGACTTTAACATCCATGTGGATGATTCTGGTGACAGTTTGAGTAATGCGTTTATTGCAGTATTAGATAGTATCGGTTTCACTCAAAGTGTTGATGAATCCACTCATAGTCACAAGCACACCCTGGATCTGGTCTTAACATATGGGATAGAGATCAGGGACCTAAATGTTCTCCCTCAGAACCCCATACTCTCAGACCATTTTTTGATTACTTTTCAGGTTTTGATTGAAGACTACTCTGCTCAAAAAGATAAAATTCAGTTGATACGGACATTATCTGAAAAATCTGTGGCTCGGTACAAAGAACTGATCCAGCCTGCATTTGCTGCATTATCTTGTGAACTCACAGAAATGAGCTTATTGACCAGTGGTGATAATAGTGATCAGTTTGTTGACAGTGCTATGCACTCACTAAAATCTGCCCTTGACGTAGTGGCCCCGTTGCAGCTGAAAACCAATCGCCCCGGGCGCGTTGCTCCATGGTTTAATTCTGAAACCCGTGTTCTCAAACAAAAAACTCGGCAATTAGAAAGACTGTGGCGTAAATCTAAATCAGAACAATCTCTGAAGGCTTGGAAATGTAGCTTGCTAAGCTATAAACAAACTCTTTTAAAGCCAAGACATTATATTACTCTTGTTTAATAGAAATAAACAAAAATAACCCTCGGTTTCTGTTCAACACTGTAGCCAGACTGACAAACAGTCATACTGTAGTGGAACCAGTAATCCCAGAATCTTTAAACTGCCATGACTTTCTTAAATTCTTTAATGATAAAATAATAACCATCAGAGGTAAAATCAGTGAAGCGCTTTCCTCAGATCAAGCTCAGGGAATCCAGCCACTGCCTCCACCTGAAATACCTGAAATACTAGATAGTTTCTCATTAGTAAATGGGGCTGAGATTACTTCGATTGTAATGTCTTCTAAAACCTCGACCTGTCTCCTAGATCCAATTCCAACTAAGCTTTTCAAAGATATTCTTCCAGTTATCTTAAATACGATCATAACTATAATAAACACCTCTCTAGAAATTGGCTATGTGCCACAGTCATTTAAATTCGCAGTAATCAAACCACTGCTGAAAAAACCTAATCTTGATCCTGATATTCTAGCTAACTGCAGACCGATATCAAATCTGCCTTTTATTTCAAAAGTCCTGGAAAAACTCGTGGTTAAACAGCTTTGCCGCCACCTACAGGACAATAGTTTATTTGAGAAATTTCAGTCAGGATATAGAGCTTATCACAGCACTGAGACTGCGTTAGTTAAAGTCACTAATGACTTGCTATTGGCGGCTGACGCAGGTCTAGTCTCAGTCCTGGTTCTCCTAGACCTCGGTGCAGCTTTTGATACAATCGACCACAATATTCTCCTGCAGAGGTTAGAATGTGAGGTTGGCATCAGAGGAAAAGCCCTCTGCTGGTTCAAATCCTATTTATCTAATAGGTACCAATTTGTTCACGTTAACCAACAGTCCTCACCGTGCTCCCAGGGCAGTTATGGGGTTCCTCAAGGGTCCGTGCTCGGGCCAATTTTATTTCTGTTGTATATGCTTCCTTTAGGGAATATAATTAGAAGTCACAATATCAATTTTCATTGCTATGCAGATGACACACAACTGTATTTATCTATGAAACCTGATCAAACTAATCAAATAGACAGACTGAGTGACTGTATCAGAGAAATTAAATCCTGGATGACTACGAACTATCTCCGTCTGAATCCTGGCAAAACAGAGGTCATTATACTAGGCCCCCATAAACTGAGAGAGTGTCTATCTGAACAGATTATCACCTTAGATAACGTCAGTGTATCCTCCTCCTCTACTGTGAGGAACCTCGGGGTCTTATTTGATCAGGATATCTCCTTTAAAGCACACATCAACCTGGCTTGTAAAACAGCATATTTCCACCTGCGCAACATAGCTAAAATAAGAAACATTCTACCTAGAAGCGATGCAGAAAAACTCATCCATGCATTTGTTTCCACTAGACTGGACTACTGCAACTCCCTTCTCGCAGCCTGCCCAAAAAGTGCATTAAAAAACTTTCAGTTGGTTCAAAATGTGGCCGCCAGATTATTAACCGGAACTAGAAGACGTGAACACATTACTCCCGTTCTAAAATCTCTTCACTGGCTTCCTGTCGAGTTTAGAGTTAGATTTAAAATCCTTCTCCTCACTTACAAAATCCTAAATGGGATGGCTCCGACCTATCTCCAAGATGCTTTAACGCCTTATCAACCAATCAGAGCACTCCGCTCTCAAAATGCAGGGTTACTGGTGACTCCTAGAGTCTCTAAATGGACACTAGGTGGAAGAGCCTTTAGCTATCAGGCACCATTTTTATGGAACCAGCTTCCAAGTGGTGTCAAAGAGGCAGACACAGCAGGGGCACAGCGCAGTTTTAAATATTAAATTATCAATTATTCACACCCACACACGTTTTCACCTTTGCCTGATGGGCAGCAAGAGCTATTTTTGCAAGATCGCAGTCGCTCCTATTGTCCTGTGCAGGGCACTGAAGGCTCAGCAATATGAGTGATTCGGGTACGAATCGCTCTGAGCCTGACGTAATGCGCCTCCCGCTGGCCTGGTAATCCTAAGTTTCGATTTGTCCGCCATTACTCCACCAGACGCTCAGCAGCAACAACGGAGCAGTACTGAGGATGGAGCTTCCAGAAAGTAAGAACAGACCGGCTTCTAGCGCTGCCACAGCTCCACACAGACCCACCAGGCAGGAGAAACTTACATTTTACTGGAGCGCTGCTAAAAGAGCGAGGAAGGAGTTCCCCTCTTCTGTGCACGTACATGGGCACGAGCCACACACACACGAGCTTTTCACTAAGCTACAGTTACGCCTAAGGCCTGCAGGGGTCGGTGTTTCGCATAAAACGAGCAAACTGCGCTGTGCTCCTTTAAATTCCAGTACATGTTGTGCCCAGTATGTATACATACTTCTTTCTAAAGAAGGCTCCTATGTTCCCCGCTGTGTCATAGCGCACTCGGATAGGTTTTTTTTGTTGTTTGTTTTTTGCCGTGGCGAGAGCGCAGATTTGCATTTGCACCAACCTAGTTGATGTAAATGACAGTGAAATATAATAAAATATGTAATAAAAATTTAATAAAAACTTAAATAAAAAATTTGGAGGACTCTGTGTCCTAATCACAGCTGATCACGAGAGAGGGGTTGGGGTTTACGCTGAGGGAGACGCCGAAATGAATGAATGACTTGAGGGAATGAGCTGAGTGTGTACCAGGCTTAATATGAGGCGCTGGACAGGACTAAAAACACAGACATCCTCCATGATTCACACTAGAACTGCCAGCATTCTTACCCCCCTCCAAAGGCCGCAGCGCTCAGCCAGACGTCACACATTTTGCAGTGTTTTTGCGCAGAACCACACCAACAGGTTGTTTGTCTGTAATCTAATGTATTAGAAATTAAGATAAATAAACAGAATATTAAGCCAAGAGGATCAGCAAACCTTTTAATGCCTCATGTCGTCTTTATTAATGCCTCTTTAATTTTTACGGTGTGCATTTCAGCAGCTTCACCTCTCACTCACACTCCGCGCACTCATTTCCCTGATAAACACACACACACACACACCAACACACACAAAATAGTTGTATTATTAACCATCAATAATAATCAAGAACATATTAGAATTAGTAAAATAAGTCTCCCCGGCTGCGCCCCAGGACGGACCCCCCCACACGGTCCGTCCTCACCCTGCTCAGTTGATTGTGGGACTGCAGGCTCCACAGGACAAAGGTATTTATTCAGAAAATATTTTCGTTCTAAAATTAATTTTTGGAAACGAGGAATACCTGGTTTGCTGTGCTTTGATGGAGGAGATCATATTTTACCTGAACCTGTAACTGGCCCCTCTGGAGACGCTGCAGCTCCTGCTGTCCTGCCGATTCCCCCTCTCTTACCTCCTTACTAAATCTTCTTCCACCTTATATCTCTTTTTATTGTCTTTCTTTTGGGATTTGGTTGATATTTTTGGCCGTCTGTCTGATTGTCTGCTGTCAGAGCTCGCTCCCTGTTCAGATGCGCGTATATGAACCTAAACAAATCAACCGCAGAAAAAGAAGTGCGTCTTTTTTAATCTTTTGGCGGGGAACATAGGACCCTTATGTGGAAAAAGGGTCCGATGTTCCCCGGTCCATACAAAGCGGGGGACATAGGACCCGGGGAACATAGGTACGCTCCCCTCTCCAAGCCGCCGCTACGCCGCTCACATACTTCCTCTCAGAACTGAACTGTCCGTCAACAACACCTTTCCCGTTCTGTCTCGAGTTTAAATCTTCTTTCCATCGTCTCAGAAGCTGAGATGCGTCCCGTCGACTGATGTTGAAGCATGAAAGAATCGTTCAAATCCAGCTAGTTCGTCGGTGGCTAACAGCTAAGCTAACCTCTGACTGCAACGTTTGGCAGCAGGACGCTTTTACGAAGTGTCCCTGAACGCAGCACGGTGCTGCGCAGCGCCGCAGGTCGTTCACTGAATGGGAGGGTTTCAGGTGTTTCACAGGTGATGAAGGCGGTTCAGGAGGAGCTGGTCCTGACAGGGTCATCGACGGCGTCACTGCCTCTGTGAAGCAGCTGCCTCACATTCTTAAAATCATCTGGTCGGCCAGATGTGATTGTTTGCGGGCCACTTTTTATTTATATTTATCATTATTCAATTTATTTATATTTATACATTATTTTTATTTATTTATAAAAATTATATTTATTTATTTTGTAATAATTTATTTTTTTATCTATTTTTTTATACCTTAGTTTTTTTCATTGGGATTGTATTTTAAGTACAGGCAGAGTTTGAAGTTATTGAAATGACTGTAGTTGTTGAAGTCTGTTTTGGTTTCCTCTGAATACAAAAAATAAACAGAAGCTGTTTTGAAGTTTGATTCAGACCCTTCCTGACCCAACAGGCCCTCAGCTCCTGGTTCAGGCTCTCATGGTGTCACACATTGACTGCTGCAACTCTCTTCTGGCGGGTCTCCCTGCAGGTCCAGTCAAACCTCTACAGAGGACCCAGAATGCAGCAGGTCTGGTCTTCAACCAGCCCACAGAGCTCATGTCCTCCTCTGTTCATCTCCCTTCATTGGCTTCCAGTTGCAGCCAGGATCAAATTCAAATCTCTCCTCCTGGCTTACAAAACGCTTACAAGAACGGCTCCGGCCGACCTGGACTCCCTGATCCAGGTCGACCTGGACTCCCTGATCCAGGTCGACCTGGACTCCCTGATCCAGGTCGACCTGGACTCCCTGATCCAGGTCTGCTCTCCTTCACGCCCTCTTCGCTCTGCATGTGAGAGACGTCTGGAGCTTCCAGTCCAGCTCGGCTCTGAACCTCCAGCCAGACTCTTCTCCTCTGTTGTTCCCAAATGGTGGAACGAACTTCCTAACTCTGTGCGTTCCGCCGAGTCTCTTTTTACTTTCAAGAGACAGTTGAAGACTCAATTGTTCAGAGAACACCGAGGGTCTTAATCCGACCCCATGTTCGGGGAAGAATAGGTCAGGTGTTCTAAAACCCAGCACTTATGGACCACTGACTAAGTTGCTAAGTTGACACAAAAAAAAAAAAAAAAAAGGGAGGGGGGTAGTGGCTCCTCTTCTGCAACTTGATGGCAGCTCCCTCGACCAATCGCACTTGAAGCTATTGAAGCATTTACTGAAGGTTTCTTTCTTTCTTATGTCTGTATTCTTGCTTGTGTTGGACGTCGCTTTGGACAAAAGCGTCTGCTAAATGAAACTGTAGAATTGTAGAATTGTTGTAATTCTGTTTTTCTCTCTTAGTTACAGAGTGCCTGACAGTTACATTAAACTGTCAATTTGTATCGAATCGAATCGGATTGGATCGAATCGCTAAATATTTTTTATGAATCGCCCTTGAATCGAATCGTAGCCTGTGAATCGAGATCGAATCGAACCGTTTTGTGGGTCAAAGATTCACAGCCCTCGTTATCATCAGAGTCTTTATCACGCTTTGAAATTTTTACCAACCAATGTCGCATCTTGAAGCCTCTGAGGCGGCTGCTGCTGTGAAACTGGGCTGCACAGAAATACATCGATTGATGATTGAACATTATGACCACCAGCCACAACATTAAGACCACCAGCCACAACATTATGACCACCAGCCACAACATTATGACCACCAGCCACAACATTATGACCACCAGCCACAACATTATGACCACCAGCCACAACATTAAGACCACCAGCCACAACATTATGACCACCAGCCACAACATTATGACCACAAGCCACAACATTAAGACCACCAGCCACAACATTATGACCACCAGCCACAACATTATGACCACCCGCCACAACATTATGACCACAAGCCACAACATTAAGACCACCAGCCACAACATTATGACTACCAGCCACAACATTATGACCACCGGCCACACCATTATGACCACCAGCCACAACATTATGACCACCCGCCACAACATTATGACCACAAGCCACAACATTAAGACCACCAGCCACAACATTATGACTACCAGCCACAACATTATGACCACCGGCCACACCATTATGACCACCCGCCACAACATTATGACTACCAGCCACAACATTATGACCACCAGCCACAACATTAAGACCACCAGCCACAACATTATGACCACCAGCCACAACATTAAGACCACCAGCCACAACATTATGACCACCAGCCACAACATTAAGACCACCAGCCACAACATTAAGACCACCCGCCACAAGATTATGACCACCAGCCACAACATTATGACCACCAGCCACAACATTATGACCACCAGCCACAACATTAAGACCACCAGCCACAACATTATGAGTGGCTGTACATGGGGCTCCATCTTCATGGAAATGGCTGAAAACGAGACTTTCTGGAAAATGCTCAGACGCCATCTCCATGCAGACCACGGAGACGCCGGTGCTGCTCCTGAAGTCCCTGGCCTGTATGATCACACTTTTCACTGCGTAAATCTTTCAGAGAACGCTGACTGCGTAGTTTTCAGCATTTCTGCCATCGCCGTGGAAACGGACGTCATTTTCAGGGCTTTGTCTTGTGAGCCTGAAAGCTGTCTGAAGAGGAAGGGAGGCGTCTTCGCTGGTTTTCATGTTGCGGTGTGAACATCCTGAATCTCCTCACCAGAGGTCGCAGTGTGTTGATGTGTGTGTTGTCACACAAGGGAGTTCAGACACACACACAGACTCTCCCTGCTTCATTACATCGTTTATTTCTGTCCAAGCAGTTCCAGCAGAAAGCCGGTGGACCCTGCGAGGCCTGCAGCAGGAACGTATACAGGCCTGTTCAAGCATTTAATCAGACCCCAGCGGCTTCAGACTGTTTCTTTAACTGGAATCGTTCAAACAGAAACAGCGTGAGGGAAGTGGATTAACGGGCCTGACTGGAAAACATTCATAATCATTCATCAGCGTCGACATTCAGATCGCTGCGAAACAAGGAGGAGTTTCCGAGTTTAAACCAACTCTTCACCATCTGAATTCACTGGTTTAAAGAGCAGACGACGTCCACAGAAAAACAAAAGATGGAACGGAGACGGAGAACGCTCACTCCACCGGCTGCTGGTTCTAATGTTACGGCTGATGGATCCATTGAAAGAGGGAGGCGGCGACTGGATGGAATGAAGACAACCGTCCACATCCGACCGTTGGACCGTGGCGCTCCAAACATGGCCGACAGGAAGTATCAGACGTTCCCCAGCAGAACCACGGTTTCCACAGAGACGAAGTCCAAGTCTATTGAAAAGTCCATCGTCATCCAGGTGGACAGCGTCCAAGTTCAGAGACCAGGAGAGACCAGGAGACCAGGAGAGACCAGGACACCCGGAGACCAGGAGACCAGAAAACCAGGAGACCAGCAGACCAGGAGAAAGACCGGCTGAGTGCTGAGACGTGCTCTTTAAAGGAGCTGTCCGTGATTCTGCACAATTCTGAGCCCTGACTTCAGTGTGAAATGTTGGCTCCGCCCCCGAGCTCTCTGACTGGTTCCTCACGTTGAGAAAACCCTCCCACTGCCCCTCCGCTCTGCTCCCGCTCAGCGTGCACGACGCTACATGCACATCCCGTACGCGTGCACAACCCTCCGGAGGAAACACAGCAGAAGCCACTTCCACTCTTTTTTGTTCAAAATAAACGGCCGCTTCGTCTCAGTAAACCAGATGTCACCCTGTCACCACATGTTCAATGCAGACAGTAGCTTGTTGCTCCTTCGGCTTCCATGCTGGTCTGTTTACCGGTGTCGTGCACGCGCTGAAGACGGCCTGGCTCCGCCCCCGCCCCGCCCCCCCTGCTGCTGCTGCGCTGTGAGTGGAGCAGAGAGGTCGTCACGCTGAATCCTCAGGCAGCGCTGTGCGGGGCCAGATATCCAAAACACGCTCATCAGTGTGTGATTTTTATTTCACAGAAATGTAGCATGGACTTGCTAGTACATGATGTCAAAAGCATTTTTCGCATTGTGGTTAAATTAAAATCGCGGATAGCGCCTTTAAGCTTTAATCTTCCTCCTCCAGCTGCAAACCAGGACCGATGAAGACCTGGTAGCGGAGGGGTTCAGTGTCTCGAAGGTCAGACGAGGTTTCCTGGACTGAAGAGACTGAAGAGACCTGGAACCCGGTTCCACTCAGTGATCAGTTCCTCCACTAGAACCTTCAGGAGAACCAACAGAGGAAGCTCTGAGTGACAGGTTATACTGACTGCTTCCTCCTCTTCTTCCTCCTCCTCCTCCGCTTCCTCCTCCTCATCTTCCTCCTCCTCTTCCTCCTCTTCCTCACAGTCTCATATATTTCAGTCGTCAGCAGCTTCACAACAAGCAGTACAACAACAGTGCAGGCATCACACAATGTCAAGGACACACACGCACGCACACACACACACACACACACACACACACACACACAGGCAGACGGAGATCCTGCTTCACATTTGCCTCTTTCCTCTTGAGCGACGTTTAACAAGCTAACAGCTGATCCAGGAGAACCACACAGTAGAACACGAAAACAGGAACGATGGAGAACGCAGAGAACGATGGAGAACACAGAGAACGATGGAGAACACAGAGAACGATGGAGAAAACAGAGAACGATGGAGAACACAGAGAACGATGGAGAACGCAGAGAACGATGGAGAACACAGAGAACGATGGAGAACACAGAGAACGATGGAGAACACAGAGAACGATGGAGAACGCAGAGAATGATGGAGAACAGAGAGAACGATGGAGAACGCAGAGAACGATGGAGAACACAGAGAACAATACACAAAGAACGATGGAGAACACAGAGAATGATGGAGAACGCAGAGAACGATGGAGAACACAGAGAACGATGGAGAACAGAGAGAACGATGGAGAACACAGAGAACGATGGAGAACGCAGAGAACGATGGAGAACGCAGAGAACGATGGAGAACACAGAGAACGATGGAGAACGCAGAGAATGATGGAGAACAGAGAGAACGATGGAGAACACAGAGAACGATGGAGAACACAGAGAACGATGGAGAACGCAGAGAACGATGGAGAACACAGAGAACAATACACAAAGAACGATGGAGAACACAGAGAACGATGGAGAACACAGAGAACGATGGAGAACGCAGAGAATGATGGAGAACGCAGAGAACGATGGAGAACGCAGAGAACGATGGAGAACGCAGAGAACGATGGAGAACACAGAGAACGATGGAGAACGCAGAGAACGATGGAGAACGCAGAGAACGATGGAGAACGCAGAGAACGATGGAGAACGCAGAGAATGATGGAGAACACAGAGAACGATGGAGAACGCAGAGAACGATGGAGAACGCAGAGAATGATGGAGAACGCAGAGAATGATGGAGAACACAGAGAACGATGGAGAACGCAGAGAATGATGGAGAACGCAGAGAATGATGGAGAACACAGAGAACGATGGAGAACACAGAGAATGATGGAGAACAGAGAGAACGATGGAGAACAGAGAGAACGATGTCTGTCTTGTTGAAACCTCCAGAGCTGGAACGTGACCCTGTCAGTGTCGCCGTTTGAGGCTCAGCAGCTGGTTTCAGCAGCTTTCAGCCAATCAGGACGTCCGCTGGACTCCAGAGGGGCTCCAGTCACCTGATCACATCGCTCCATTCTTTTCATGCTACCTGCTACATGCTACCAGCTACATTCTACATGCTACCTGCTCCATGCTACCAGCTGCCTGCTACATGCTACCTGCTACATGTTACATGCTACCTTCTACATGCTACCTGCTACATGCTACCTTCTACATGCTACCTGCTACATGCTACCAGCTACATGCTACATGCTACCTTCTACATGCTACCTGCTACATGCTACCAGCTACATGCTACATGCTACCTGCTACCAGCTACATGCTACCTGCTACATGCTACCTGCTACATGCTACCTGCTCTATGCTACCAGCTACATGTTACATGCTACCTTCTACATGCTACCTGCTACATGCTACCTTCTACATGCTACCTGCTACATGCTACCAGCTACATGCTACATGCTACCTGCTACATGCTACCTGCTACATGCTACCAGCTACATGCTACCAGCTACATGCTACCTGCTCCATGCTACATGCTACCTGCTACATGCTACCTGCTCCCTGCTCCATGCTACCAGCTCCCTGCTACATGCTACCTGCTCCATGCTACATGCTACCTGCTACATGCTACCTGCTCCCTGCTCCATGCTACCAGCTGCCTGCTACATACTACGTGCTACATGCTACCAGCTACATGCTACCTGCTACATGCTACCTGCTACGTGCTACATGCTACCTGCTACATGCTACCTGCTACGTGCTACATGCTACCAGCTAGGGCTGAACGATATTGGCAAAATTTCATATCTGGATATCCATGCCAGATATCTCGACATCGATACAATATGTTACAATGGATTCAGTGAAAGTTTAGCATTTTTCAGAAAAATAAAAACATCATAAAACAAAAGGATGTAAAAAAATGCAGTTTCATTTATGAGAACTCACTGCCACCACCACCAAACTCGACTGTGCAGATTCTGCAGCCGCCCTCTGCCGTCAGCTGTCAACCAGTAAAGGAGGTTTGTGATTGGCTGGCCTTACCTGTGCATGGAGCTGACACGCAGGGCGAGCAGGGGAATCTTGATATCGTTGATTTTGAGAAACTAATGTCCTGAATGTTCATATCCCGATATCGATATAACGATATATTGTTCAGCCCTACTACCAGCTACATGCCATATGCTGCATGCTACATGCTGCCTGCTACATGCTAAATGCTACATGCTACCAGCTATCTGCTATATGCTAAATGTTACACACTACCAGCTACCTGCTACATGCTACCTGCTACATGCTAAATGCTACATGCTACCAGCTATCTGCTATGTGCTAAATGTTACACACTACCAGCTACCTGCTACATGCTACCTGCTACATGCTAAATGCTACATGCTACCAGCTATCTGCTATGTGCTAAATGTTACACACTACCAGCTACCTGCTACATACTACCTGCTACATGCTAAATGCTACATGCTACCAGCTATCTGCTATGTGCTAAATGTTACACACTACCAGCTACCTGCTACATGCTAACTGCTACATGGTGCCAGCTACCTGCTACCTGCTACATGCTAAACAAGATTAAATCTGACTGATCCATTAGCATCTCGTCCCTCAGTCTGCAGTTCGACGCTACAAACTGTGCTGTGTGTTTTACCATGTCAGGCTGGAGGTGACGTAGCAGCTGGAGGTGAAGTCGCTGTTGGAGGAGGTTTAGGGCCACACAGCTCTCACACATCACTTCTGTATGAACTGAAGGTACTTGATAAGTTCTCATTCTGGTCCTGGTCCTGGTCCTGGTCCAGGTTCTCAGGATTAGCCAGAAGCTAAAGGCTAGCAGTTAGCCTGAAGAACCTGGAGCCGCTCCAAAGTTCCTGAAACCTGAAACTGAAAAACACGAAGAACTGAGGAGCCAGAGGGTCTTCCTCCTCCTCTTCCTCCTCCAACTGCTCCTCCTCCTGCTCCTCCTTCTCTTCCTCTTCCTCCTTCTCCTCTTCCTCGTCCTCTTCCTCCTCCTCTTACTGTACGTGTGTGTGTGTGTGTGTGTGTGTGTTTGCTGACCCCTGATGCAAACTGACTCCAGTCCGGCTCCGGTCCGGCTCCGGTCCAGCTCCGGTCCGGCTCCGGTCCGGCTCCGGTCCGGCTCCGGTCCGGCTCCGGTCCGGTACAGCGCAGCTCTGTGATTCACCGCCTGGTGTCTCTGCAGTCCTGGAGGAGGTTGCCAGATCTGTCGTTATCCCCCGTAGACAATATGAAACCAGCGTTACTCAATAGAAAGCAGCCCAACCCGGCATCTGGGTTGAAAATCAAAACCGTATTTGTATGATGAAGAACACGTCATAAACGCCTAATGATTTCATCAAGCTGTCCCACGTGTTCAAAAAAGACGCTTTATTTGGCAGAAACCCGCACCGCAGCATTGATTTTAATGACTGCGGATTGGCTGCAGTGTCCGGACCGGAGCCGGACTGGAGCCGGACCGCAGCCGGACCGCAGCCGGACCGGAGCCGGACCGCAGCCGGACCGGAGCCGGACCGGAGCCGGACCGGAGCCGGAGCCGGACCGCAGCCGGACCGGAGCCGGACCGGAGCCGGACCGGAGCCGGACCGGAGCCGGACCGGAGCCGGACCTCAGCCGGACCGGAGCCGGACCGGAGCCGGACCGCAGCCGGACCGGAGCCGGACCGGAGCCGGACCGGAGTCGGACCGCAGCCGGACCGGAGCCGGACCGGAGCCAGACCGGAGTCGGACCGCAGCCGGACCGGAGCCGGACCGGAGCCGGACCGCAGCCGGACCGCAGCCGGACCGGAGCCGGACCGGAGCCGGACCGCAGCCAGACCGCATCCAGTGTGCATCGGGGTGACTTCGTTCTCAGCCTTCTGCTGGTGGAAACTTTGTTTTCAGAACGTTGCCATGGAAACGGAGCTTCGGTTCACGTTGACCTTTAACCTGCTGTCCTTCAGACCTGGCGGTCCTTCACAGGGTTGGGAGAGTTACTTTTAAATTGTAATCCGGTACAATTACAAGTTACAAGTTACAAAATGTAATCAGTAACTTTCTCTAATTACTTCAATTAAAAAGTAACATACCAGATCACTTTAGTTACTTCACCAGCAAACATAAAAGATAAAGACAAACACCATGTGTGGTCCTCACAGTGTAGTGACAGCTCTACAGCAAACACTAAACGCTCTGAGTGTCTGAGCTCTGCTGACCTCTGTTCAGCCCCAGTTAACACCAACAACATGACCTTTAACCTCTAAGCTACTGAGAATCTGACTGTCTGTCTTTTGAACTCAGGATCAGTCCAGACTGTAGCTCTACAGTCCAGCACCCGGAGCCGGACTGACAGTTCACACACACTTCCACTGTGTCCTCGGTCTGCTGTCAGCTGCACTGCTGCAGGAGGAGCCGGGCGTCTTCAGGGCCGACATGAACACCGTTTGTTACGCTGTGAAATATTGATGCAAAATGACCAGATTGAGTTGTTTGTGCGAAGATTGCTGAGACAGAACTACTTACTAAACATGGCGTCTGGGCGTAGTGATCTCAGAAGAAAAAGTAGTTCCCAGTATTTGCTTTACAGTATTATGTGTTGGTGTTCCACAGCGTAGTGAAAGTGTGGATTATAACGTGTCACCAAAGTGTTGTGGGGTTGTTGGATTGTCAATCAATCAATCAATCAATTTATTTTTGTACAGCCCAGTATCACAACAACAGTTGCCTCAGAGGGCTTCAAGATGTTACATTTGTCGGTAAAAGTAAAAACAGTGAATAAGCATAATGGTAATATGTCAATATTTACAGTAACGAGACAGAACGAAGCAACCACCGCCTTCGACCCTCACATCCGGCAAGAACAAACTCCAGAAACCCAGTGGGAGAAGAAGAGATCTTGGGGAGAACCACAGTATGGAGGGATCCCTCTCCCAGGGACGGACAGCTTTGGCAACAGCTAGCATGAGACAATAAGAAGTAAAGCCTAGGACTATGTTGAGGACAGTCCGTTGGACGGTCCAGCACAAGAACCACGGATTGACGCTGTATATATCGTGACAGGTTAGCAGGTTACTGACAGGTTACTGACAGGTTAGCAGGTTACTGACAGGTTACTGACAGGTTAGCAGGTTACTGACAGGTTACTGACAGGTTACTGACAGGTTAACGGGTTACTGACAGGTTAGCAGGTCACTGACAGGTTAGCAGGTTACTGACAGGTTACTGACAGGTTACTGACAGGTTAACGGGTTACTGACAGGTTAGCAGGTCACTGACAGGTTAGCAGGTTACTGACAGGTTACTGACAGGTTAACGGGTTACTGACAGGTTAGCAGGTTACTGACAGGTTAGCAGGTTACTGACAGGTTACTGACAGGTTAACGGGTTACTGACAGGTTAGCAGGTTACTGACAGGTTAGCAGGTTACTGACAGGTTACTGACAGGTTAGCAGGTCACTGACAGGTTAGCAGGTTACTGACAGGTTACTGACAGGTTAGCAGGTTACTGACAGGTCACTGACAGGTTAGCAGGTCACTGACAGGTTACTGACAGGTTAACGGGTTACTGACAGGTTAGCAGGTTACTGACAGGTTAGCAGGTTACTGACAGGTCACTGACAGGTTAGCAGGTTACTGACAGGTTAGCAGGTTACTGACAGGTTACTGACAGGTTAGCAGGTTACTGACAGGTTAGCAGGTTACTGACAGGTTACTGACAGGTTAGCAGGTTACTGACAGGTTAGCAGGTTACTGACAGGTTAGCAGGTTACTGACAGGTTAACAGGTTACTGACTGTTTAATGACACCTCACAACCCGCCCCGGTGTGCTGAAAAGCCGCCGCCGCCGGGAGCATGAGAAGGGAGGCGAGGCGAGACGAGGTGAGACGGGAGGCGAGGTCCTGGTCCAGGTCCAGGTCCAGGTCCTGGTTCAGGTCCAGGTCCTGGTCCAGGTCCTGGTTCAGGTCCTGGTCCAGGTCCAGGTCCTGGTCCTGGTTCAGGTCCTGGTCCTGGTTCAGGTCCAGGTCCAGGTCCTAGTCCAGGTCCAGGTCCAGGTCCTGGTTCAGGTCCAGGTCCTGGTTCAGGTCCTGGTCCAGGTCCAAGTCCAGGTCCAGGTCCAGGTCCTGGTTCAGGTCCTGGTCCTGGTTCAGGTCCAGGTCCAGGTCCAGGTCCTGGTTCAGGTCCAGGTCCTGGTTCAGGTCCTGGTCCAGGTCCAAGTCCAGGTCCAGGTCCAGGTCCTGGTTCAGGTCCAGGTCCTGGTTCAGGTCCTGGTCCAGGTCCGTCTCCTCCTCACAGTTTGTTCTTTCTGAAGGAAACGAGACGTTTTAGCATCGAACCGTGAACCAAGTGGAGGAGCTGTCTGGAGAGCAGCTCTGCTGTGTGTGTGTGTGTGTGTGTGTGTGTGTGTGTGAGGCAGTTAAATTAAGTCGGTGCAGCAGCTGGAAGGCGTCAGGCTGTCCCCCCCCCCCCCGGGCTGTTCCACCAGGTGAGCCAGGAGGACCAGTCATGATGAGCCGCTGTGTTTTGGTCCCGTCAGCAGGGCTCTGGACCCGGTCCCGGTCCCGGTCCCGGTCCCAGTCCCTGAGCCACTTGTCTCTTTAAATGACACGAGAAACCACTTAGAGCGAGTCCGCCCCCCGAACATCAGGCTGGCACGGCGCCAGCAGCCGGGGGACGGGGGGGGGGGGCTGTAAACACTGCCATCAGCCTCAGACAGACAAGCAGCTGGACTCTGCTGGATCCTGCTGGACCCTGCTGGACTCTGCTGGATCCTGCTGGACTCTGCTGGATCCTGCTGGACCCTGCTGGACTCTGCTGGATCCTGCTGGACTCTGCTGGATCCTGCTGGACCCTGCTGGACTCTGCTGGATCCTGCTGGACCCTGCTGGACTCAGCTGGACTCAGCTGGACCCTGCTGGACTCTGCTGGACCCTGCTGGACTCAGCTGGACCCTGCTGGACTCAGCTGGATCCTGCTGGACTCTGCTGGACCCTGCTGGACTCCACTCCCTTGCTGCAGACCTCTCTCTCTCTCTATCTCACTTTTCTCAACTTTGTTCTGGTTTGATGAAGAAAAACCTTCAAATGACGTCAGTCCAGAGCCTCTAGTCTGGAACCCGGTTCTGGACCAGCTGGTCCTGGTGGTCCTGGTGGGTCTGGTGGGTCTGGTGGTCCTGGTGGTCCTGGTGGGTCTGGTGGTCCTGGTGGTCCTGGTGGGTCTGGTGGTCCTGGTGGGTCTGGTGGGTCTGGTGGTTAGGATTAGAGCCGGTTCACCGAGGACGTCCTGCTGCTGGACCTGGACCCGGACCCAGACCCGGACCTGGACCACAGACAGGCTGGACACACAGATTCAAAGATAAAGAGGAGAAAGAGAGCTTCTCTGGTTGACCCCTGACCCCTGACCCCTGACCCTGCCGTGCCTCTCTCTCGTTTCCTCTGCTCTTCGCTCCTCTTATCATGTCGTCTCCGTCTCCCTCGTCCCTCTCCTGGACCCCGTCTCTCTGTTGGACGGTCTTTACCATCACTGAGGCCCCGTTTCCATGGCAACCACTGGGGGGGGGGGGGGGGGGGGGGGGGGGGGGGCTCTTCTGTGTAGAAACAGCTGATGGTCAGAGAACCAGAGCAGAGACCAGCTGATCAGAGACCAGGACCAGAACCAGAACCTCCTCCTCCAGGAGCAGAGCTCTGAGACCTGAGACCTGCTGTTCCTCTTCATCCTCCTCTTCCTCCTCTTCATCCTCTTCCTCCTCTTCCTCCTCCTCTTCCTCCTCCTCTTCCTCCTCCTCTTCATCCTCTTCCTCCTCCTCCTCTTCCTCCTCTTCATCCTCTTCATCCTCCTCTTCCTCCTCTTCATCCTCTTCATCCTCCTCCTCCTCCTCTTCCTCCTCCTCCTCCTCCTCCTCCCCCTCCTCCTCCTCTTCCTCCTCCTCTTCCTCCTCTTCCTCCTCCTCTTCCTCCTCCTCCTCCTCTTCTTCCTCCTCCTCCTCCTCTTCCTCCTCCTCTTCCTCCTCCTCCTCCTCTTCTTCCTCCTCTTCCTCCTCCTCCTCCTCTTCCTCCTCCTCCTCCTCTTCTTCCTCCTCCTCCTCCTCTTCCTCCTCCTCTTCCTCCTCCTCCTCCTCTTCTTCCTCCTCTTCCTCCTCCTCCTCCTCTTCCTCCTCCTCCTCTTCCTCCTCCTCCTCCTCTTCTTCCTCCTCTTCCTCCTCCTCCTCCTCTTCCTCCTCCTCCTCCTCCTCCTCCTCCTCTTCCTCCTCCTCTTCCTCCTCCTCTTCCTCCTCCTCCTCCTCTTCTTCCTCCTCTTCCTCCTCCTCTTCCTCCTCTTCCTCCTCCTCCTCTTCCTCCTCCTCCTCCTCCTCCTCCTCTTCTTCCTCCTCTTCCTCCTCTTCCTCCTCCTCTTCCTCCTCCTCTTCCTCCTCCTCCTCCTCCTCCTCCTCCTCTTCCTCCTCCTCCTCCTCCTCCTCCTCCTCCTCTTCCTCCTCCTCTTCCTCCTCTTCCTCCTCCTCCTCCTCCTCTTCCTCCTCCTCTTCCTCCTCTTCCTCCTCCTCCTCTTCCTCCTCCTCCTC
>NW_021941235.1:27500-46201 GCF_902148845.1 Salarias fasciatus
CCTCCTCCTCCTCATCTTCATCCTCATCTTCCTCTCAGTGAAGCAGGTCACCATCTGCAGGCTCCTCATCTATTAACCAGAGAGTCATTCAGCCGCCAAACGCTGCAGGAGAAGAGGAAGAGGAGGAAGAGGAGGAGGAGGAGGAGGAGGAGGAGGAAGAGGAGGAGGAGGAGGAGGAGGAGGAGGAAGAGGAGGAGGAGGAGGAAGAGGAGGAGGAAGAGGAGGAAGAGGAGGAGAAGGAAGAGGAGTAGGAGGAGGAGGAGGAGGAAGAGGAGGAGGAGGAGGAGGAGGAGGAGGAGGAGGAGGAGGAGGAGGAGGAAGAGGAGGAGGAAGAGGAGGAGGAGGAGGAGGAGGAAGAGGAGGAAGAGGAGGAGGAGGAGGAGGAGGAGGAGGAGGAGGAAGAGGAGGAGGAGGAGGAGGAAGAGGAGGAGGAGGAAGAGGAGGAGGAGGAGGAGGAGGACAGAACCCTGAGGAGCCAAGTGTTCTGCTGAGTTCTGCTGTTCTCCTGCTGTTCTCCTGCTGCTCCATCATCAGTTCTCACCGACGCTCTGGGCTGACGCCTGGATCACAGCTGAGGTTCAGGCGGGGAACCGCTTGTTCAGGTTCTCGTGGGGGAGGAGCAGGGACTCTCTGGAGGAGGGTGGAGGAGGGAGGGTGGAGGAGGGAGCAGGGACTCTCTGGAGGAGGGTGGAGGAGGGAGGGTGGAGGAGGGAGGGTGGAGGAGGGAGCAGGGACTCTCTGGAGGAGGGTGGAGGAGGGAGGGTGGAGGAGGGAGGGTGGAGGAGGGAGCAGAGACTCTCTGGAGGAGGGTGGAGGAGGGAGGGTGGAGGAGGGAGCAGAGACTCTCTGGAGGAGGGTGGAGGAGGGAGGGTGGAGGAGGGAGCAGGGACTCTCTGGAGGAGGGTGGAGGAGGGAGGGTGGAGGAGGGAGCAGGGACTCTCTGGAGGAGGGTGGAGGAGGGAGCAGAGACTCTCTGGAGGAGGGTGGAGATCATCACGGGGACGTTTGGGCCGAGGAGGTCCAGGAGGGGTTTATGGGAAAACAGCAATGAAGAGATTCTTGGAAAAAACCAAGACTAAAGAAGGTGTGCAGGTGGAGGAGGACTGCTCAGACCTGGAGGACTCGGTGAGTTTTGGTCCAGTCAGCATGAAGCATGACGGAGCTGACGGAGCTGACGGAGCTGACGGAGCTGACGGAGCGGAGGAATACAGGCTGGAGAAGCTGCTGCAGAGAGCGAGAGAAGAGCTGAAAGAACAGACGGAAAAGGAGGAGTTCCCATGACTCTCTCTCATGGAGAAGACTCTGCTGAGCCTGAAGGAGGCTTCAGACGATGGAGGAGTCTGAGCCTGATGAGAGACCTGCTGGACAGCTGTGGACAGGAGGACGCTGCTGGGACTGGAGACGGGTTTGACATGTGAAGAAAGGGTGTTTTAAAATCAATCTCTCTCTCTCTCTCTCTCTGCCTCTCTCTCTCTGCCTCTCTCTCTCTGTCTGTCTGTCTCTGTCTGTCTTCCGCTCTCTCTTTCCCTCTATTTCTCTCTCTCTCTCTCTCTCTGTCTCTCTCTCTCTGCCTCTCTCTCTCTCTCTCTCTCTCTCTCTCTCTCTCTCTCATCAGAGCGCTGCTCCTCCAGCTCGCCCTGTTCTGTCTGACCAATCAGGTGACAGGAGAACCAGACGCTCAGCTGATCCAGATCACCTGCAGTGGGTTCTGTTCCAGCTCTGGAACCGCGGAACGTCTCGGTTCTCCGGCGCCATGAGGCCGTTACCGCTGTTACCGCCATGCCGTCACCGTCGTCCCGATCGCCACGACTCGCTCTGCTTCCCGAAATAAACCAATTAGGAGGCTTTTCTGTTGACAGGTGGGCGGGTGGGGGGGGGGGGGGGGGGGGGGGGCAGGCGCAGCTGGCGACTCGGCCGACCCCCCCACCCCCGATGACCCCCACGACCCCCGCCATGTGCCGCCGCCCCCCGCCGGGCGCCGCCTCACTTCCTGTGTGAGACGGAGGAAGCAGGATCCCCGCTCTCATCGTGAGCTCTGCTCCACCCGGCTCCACCCGGCGCTTCGTCTGTCTCATTGTCTCATTGTCTCATTGTCTCATTGTCCTCACTGCGGCAGGACAGACGCTGGCCGGCAGCTCGATTCATCTGACAGCAGGAGGAGCTGGAGCGTCAGGAGGTCAGGGTGGAGGAGGTCAGGGTGGAGGAGGTCACGTCAGGGTGGAGGAGGTCACGTCAGGGTGGAGGAGGTCAGGGTGGAGGAGGTCAGGGTGGAGGAGGTCAGGGTGGAGGAGGTCACGTCAGGGTGGAGGAGGTCAGGGTGGAGGAGGTCAGGGTGGAGGAGGTCAGGGTGGAGGAGGCTGTCAGTACCTGATCCGTACCCGGAACACGATCCGTACCAGACGCCTCTGCGCATGTTCCCTCATCATCACGACATGACAGCTCGTTACGGCAACTCTACTGAGACAAACTTCATCAAAGCGTATGTCCGTTTAAAGTTTAGCAAAATTACATACTTTAAAAATGATCTGTGTGTGTGTGTGTGTGTGTGTGTGTGTGTGTGTGTGTGTGTGTCTAGTTTAGAAAGATAAATTTTCCTATTATCTCACACAGAAATGATCATTTAAGCATCTTATATTAAAAATACATCAAGCTGAACTCTAAATGGTGAAACGAAGCAGGTCATTTTATCAGTGAAGCCATTTTTACAAATAATTTGTGTGAAATCGCTTCACACAGCCTCATAGCAACATCCTCTGCCCTCCCTCACATCCACTGAGATGAAACTCCCAAGAAAACTCTCAACCAGGAATAATGGAAGAAAGCTCAGTGTGAGCAGAGGAGAGCTCCCCCTGCTGGACGGGCAGACGATCAGCAGACGAGACAGACAAGAAGACAGTTTACAACACAGGGACAACACGCCAAATGAAGACTAAAATATAATATTAGCATCCTCAGTCAGTCTCAGCCATAGAATACATTATGAAAATTATTTATTACACAGTAATTTTGTTTATTTCAAAGGTTTGCTTGTGATTAATTTAATACCTATTGACCTCATTCATATTGTTTTATCACTTTCTTTATGAGGACAGTGTTATCTGCCTGAAGCAGGGCTGCACGTCTGCTTTTATTAACATTCATTGTGAAAAGAAGCTTTAAAAAGAATGTAGTCATAATAGACTGTTGAACTGGAAGCTTTCACTGTGTCACAACACACACTTCAGTCCAGCTGAATGTAGCTGTGGTGGAAGGAGCTTCTGGACGGGGAAGTCTGAGCCTCAGCAGTCCTCCTGCAGGCAGAGTCCCGCTCTCCAGGCCTGGTCCCTGGCTCTCCAGGCCTGGTCCCTGGCTCTCCAGGCCCTGGTCCCTGGCTCTCCAGGCCTGGTCCCAGGCTCTCCAGGCCTGGTCCCTGGCTCTCCAGGCCTGGTCCCTGGCTCTCCAGGGCCTGGTCCCTGGCTCTCCAGGCCTGGTCCCTGGCTCTCCAGGCCTGGTCCCTGGCTCTCCAGGCCTGGTCCCTGGCTCTCCAGGGCCTGGTACCAGGCTCTCCAGGCCTGGTCCCTGGCTCTCCAGGCCTGGTACCAGGCTCTCCAGGCCTGGTCCCTGGCTCTCCAGGGCCTGGTACCAGGCTCTCCAGGCCTGGTCCCAGGCTCTCCAGGCCTGGTCCCTGGCTCTCCAGGCCTGGTCCCTGGCTCTCCAGGCCCTGGTTCCTGGCTCTCCAGGGCCTGGTCCCAGGCTCTCCAGGCCTGGTCCCTGGCTCTCCAGGCCTGGTCCCTGGCTCTCCAGGCCCTGGTTCCTGGCTCTCCAGGGCCTGGTACCAGGCTCTCCAGGCCTGGTCCCTGGCTCTCCAGGCCTGGTCCCTGGCTCTCCAGGCCTGGTCCCTGGCTCTCCAGGCCTGGTCCCTGGCTCTCCAGGGCCTGGTACCAGGCTCTCCAGGCCTGGTCCCAGGCTCTCCAGGCCTGGTCCCTGGCTCTCCAGGGCCTGGTACCAGGCTCTCCAGGGCCTGGTACCAGGCTCTCCAGGCCTGGTTCCAGGCTCTCCAGGCCTGGTCCCTGGCTCTCCAGGCCCTGGTCCCTGGCTCTCCAGGCCTGGTACCAGGCTCTCCAGGCCTGGTTCCAGGCTCTCCAGGGCCTGGTCCCTGGCTCTCCTCACACTGTAAAAAAAGTCCGTAAAAAATACAGTAAAAAACTGTCAAATAGCAACAGCAAAGCACCGTCAATTCCAAAATTGTATATCACCGTAGTAAATACACTGAACTTCTGTAAGTCAAGAAACAGTACAGAACTCTAATTTTTACGGGTACAATATGTAAAAAGCACACCAATTTACTGTAATTCTTTCAAAGAATTGTAAAATGAATGAGGAAATACCGTAAAGTCAAAAGTGGGTAATAACCCTAAAATTTACAGTGTTATTCATTATAACTCACAGATGTCACTTATTTGTACATTTAAATTTACAGTAGAAAACTATTAACCATTTAGAAAGATATAAACCGTCATTTCTACAGAAACAAGATGTTAAAAATATATGGTCCATATATTGCTGATTTAAAGAAAACTGATATTTTACAATGACATGATATTGGCTATTGTTTTGTTATGATAATGTCCTTGTAAGGATGAATCTATTTTTGCAATAGAAAACTAGCTTATAGATTGTCTGTCATGGGCTATTGTCTTACTGGGTTCAGTTTACTGGCCAGCCTACCTGGAGCTGCTTTCCTGTGTTTCTGATAGTTTGTATCTCACTGCAAGGTACTTTGGTCAACATTATTATTATTATTATTATTATTATTATTATTATTATTATTATTATTATTATTTCATTTAAGGGTTTTTTCCTTCTTTGTTTTTTTCACATTTCTGCTTTATTCGCCCTTAAAACACCTAACTTGACTAGTGTGACCACTTGGCTGAATTTTAAGTGAAAAATACATTGATGGAGTTCTGTCAAGTTAGAAAAGGGAACTACATTGCAGCTATATCTCTAAATAAAAAACAAAACAAAACCAAAAAAAACAGCAGCCTTTTTATTTTTAAAAACAAAAGGAGGTCTTTTTTCATGTTCTTTTGTGGCTAACTTAAAGGTGCTGTAGGCAGGATTCCGCATCTCCGCCATCTTGCTTAGGTTTACCTCAGCAAGATGGCGATTTGACCCATCTAAGAAGACGATTTGAAACCCAGCACAGCCAATCCTGTCCTGTTTTCTCTGACATCACGCCCTCACGCAAGTTAAGCCCCTCCCACAAGAAAGTGCCACGAACGCCCCTCGACCAATCACGGTTAGAGCCTCAGGGGCTCTTCTGATTGGTCAAAGATACCTGGAGCTGTGGAGATTCCTTTTCAGCTCAGAACAGAGACAGATGGAAACGCTGCGCCCTCGCGGTAGAGCAGTGATGCTACACTCCTAAAGGATTATCAATGGATACTCTAACATTTAATCCAAAGAAAACACAGAAAAATTAGCATTGACTAGCAAAATCCTGCCTACAGCAGCTTTAAGAACTGTTCGGCTGTTAGGGAATCTATGGTAAATTAAGAGGAAGAGGAAGAAGATGAAGAAGATGCAAAATGCATTCTGGTTGTTTTTCATTTTGGTTGTAGAAATCTCATAACAGAACCTTTCTTAGGAAACAAAGTTCAGTGAAACTACTGCAATTTGTAGAGTAAGTTCTTTTGTTTATGTTTTGTTTTGTTTTGGGTTTTTTTTGTTAATGTCGGACATTACTTGAGTTCTTTCTTTTCCAGTTGAGTCTACCACGTTGAACGTGGCGCTTTCACTATTCAGTCTATTCAGTCGTCTTATGTGATTTTTGGTCTACATTTTTGGAGAGAGTGCGAGAGAGAGTGTGTTAACTTTTGAATTTGAATCCTTCTGACCGACAGTTAGGCGCCATTGCTGCGCAACCAGTAATGAGCAAAACCCGTGGAGTCCACACACGCTCTTTTCTCGGGAGATACAACCCTGTTCTTCAGGTAAGCACGTCTACAGAATTTTGTAGTTAACGTCAGCTCTATCTTGAATGTTCATTCGGGTTTATGTACTGTTAAAGTTACGTCAGTTTGCTCGGTTGTTTCATTTTTCCCTTGCGAAAATCAGTTTAACAGCTAAGCTAGCTGACCGTTAGCTAAGGGAATGTATAGCTGCACTTTCTGTGGCAAGTCGGTTAAGACACTGAGAGGCTACGTGCTTCATTGCAAACTCCATCGTAACGAGCCACGTTGTTTATTTAAGTGCATCGAAGCTGGTTGCAAGCATACATTTAACGGATATGGAGCATTTAAGGCTCACGTTTACCGCAGGCATAATGTACCTGCTACAGCCAGCGTGCCTGACAGTAATGGTAACGTTGCTGCATTTAAATGCATGGTGGCGTTGTGTACACGACAATGTTCAGATGGGAGAGCTCTAATAGCTCACCTGAAGGATCATATTATGGAAGGGCATGCTGTGAGTTGTCCAGTGACGGGATGCAGAACTGTTTTTAAGGTCAAATCTACATTTACTGCCCACATGTCACGGAAACACAGTGATTTTGCAGACAGCAGTATCAGTGACTTTCACAGAAATACTGCTCCTCAGTCATCATCTGCTCCAACTGATTCAGTTGACTCTGGCCCCCCAGTGCCTGAGGCGGGCACAGATGAAGCACAGATGAAGGTGACATGGAAATGTCACAAGATTTCCATGATCTTTTTCTTAGAAACGTCTCGTTATTCTACTTGAAATTGCAGGGGCAGTTTCTACTACCTGCTTCGACTATTCAGGTCATTGTTGAGGAAATGCAGAACATACACGAGTTGGGTCAGACATTTAGTTTGAGTAATCTTACAGCGATGCTAAAAAATGATACATCTGTCAGGCCCATTCCTGTTACTAGGGAGTGGGTCTGCCTTGCTGCTCTCTCTCTCTCCTCTCTCCTGTAGGTGAGCAGGTTGTGTGGGCGGCTCATCAGTGCATTGGCATCACCTGTCCGGGGAGTGGCCTCATCCGTTACACCTGTGATGCTGCCTACTTAGGCTGGCTGCGGTCCACTCTCCGATGCGGGATCGTTGTTCCACTTCAGTCAGTTTTCCTGTCTGTGAGTTTCCCTAGTCTGGGTTGAATTTTTGTGCCTTGACCCCGTACCCTCTCTGTTGTAGCCTGGACCACCTCGTTTACCTCCTCGCCCGCCACCTGCTCACCAGGCCTCCGGTACCTCTGACCCATCCACGCCTGCCGGTGGCGCGGCCACTGCTTCAGACTCGGGCCTAGGACCAGGCCAAGTCAATAAACCCGTTAAACCCAGTCCTTCGGTGTCGGTTTGCCTATCTGCGTCTGAGCCTCTGTTTCACCTGCCGTGACAACATCATTATCAGATGAGGACATCACCAAAGTGTGTGAGTCTGTCAGACAATCTGATCTGTTCACTGCATGTCATACAGGGCCGATGAGGACTACATACTCAAGAGCACAAACTTTCAAAAAAAAGTTTAACTATGTGGAGCCCAAGAAAATGTTTTTAGGAAAAGATGAGAACAGGAGAGATAGGTTTGCCTATTATGTGCCTGTGAGAGAGACTTTGAAATGTTTGTTGGAGTCTGATCTGTGGCAGAAATCAGGGGAGCACTGGGCTGAGTCTCCCTCAGATGTTCTGAGTGACATTAGTGATGGACAGATATTCAAATCAAGTGATTTTTATAGTCAAAATCCATCATGTCTTAAGCTATTACTATACCAGGACGCTTTTGAAGTTGTAAACCCTTTAGGTTCTGCAAAGACGAGACATAAGGTGTTAGCTGTCTATGTATCTGTTGCTAACCTGCCACTTCATGTACGATCAGACACACATCATATGTTTCTTGTGTTATTGTGCAGAGAGAAAGATTTCAAAGAATTTGGGTATGTGAAGGTTTTCTCTGAATTACTAGCAGACTTGAAGGAATTAGAGGAGAATGGGATAGTGGTATCAGATGAAACAGTTGTCAGAGGAACCTTGCATTGCATTTTGGGAGATAATTTGGGCTCGCACTGCATTGGAGGCTTCTCTGAAAATTTTAGTCGCTCAGAGTACTTCTGTAGGTATTGCCTGATAACCCAATGTGAATTTCAGGGTGGTGATCCAAATCTGTGCGGACCAGAGCGAACACCTGAGAACTACGATTCTGCTGTTGATCGCCTCCAGACTGAAGATACTCAGGCTGTGGAAGGAGTAAAGTTCAAGTCAGTATTCAACTCTTTGAAACACTTTCATGTCTGTCGGCCAGGATTACCACCTTGTCTAGGACGTGACATCTTCGAGGGTATTTCGTCTTATGATGTTTCACTGCATCTCAAATATTTTATCAAGAAAAAGGCATGGATCACTTACTCCACTTTGAATCGGCGCATTAAGCAATTCAAATTCTGGGACTCTGATGCTTCTACAAAGCCATGTGAGGTCAGTCCTCAAGCAGTTAAACTCTCAGGACAGGCTGTACAGAATTGGAATTTTCTAAGGCTGCTGCCTCTCATAATTGGTGACAGAGTGAAAGACACAACAGATGATGTCTGGCAGTTGACCATGCAGCTGAAAGACATCGTGGAGATGATATGTGCCCAGACCATCTCTGTGCCTCAGGTTGCATATCTTGATGTTCTTATTCAAGAATATTTAGAGTCGAGAAAAGCTCTGTTCCCACAAAATAACCTGAAAGCAAAGCACCATTATTTACGTCATTACCCCGCTCTAATTCTGAAATTTGGACCTCTAATAAGGCTATGGACAATGCGCTTTGAAAGTAAGCACAGTTACTTCAAGAGATGTGTGAGGAATTTGAAAAATTTTAAAAACCTCTGCCACACACTCTCTGAAAGACATCAGATGTTGCAGGCTTTTCTTTCAGCAGGATCAATGAATTGAGATGTCTTGAAAGTTAAGGATAGTTCTCCATTTTACTCAGTACTGTTCAGCAAAGCCATTCAAGATGCAGTCAGACAATTTGACTTCAGTGACACCAACACAAAGGTCACAGTAGAAATGGTGTACAAGGGAACATCATACAAGAAAGGACAGTTCCTTATCACAGGGAGCATTGACTCCATGGAGTTTGGTGAACTGGTGCTTATTTTGATAAAAAATGACACTGTTCATTGTCTGGTTTCAGTGTTCAAAGCAGAACTCCATCCTGAGTACCATGTGTACTCAGTTAGGAAAGACAGAAAAGATGAAATGTCTGAAAATCACTGACTTAATTGATTTCTGTCCTTTGCCATCATACATAAAGGAAGGACACCAAATGGTTCCATTAAAGCACAGTGTGGTGTCACATTAAAGATGTGTTTGGCTGGAGTTAACTGAGCTTTATTTGTTTTTTCTTACACAGAGATGGGTGATGCACATCATAGCAGCATACGCAGTGCTGTTACCAGGGTGCTGCCAGAACTCCCAACCTCAATTCTAGACATTTTAGAGGAGACCCTACAATCACTGGGGGTGGAGACAGCTGAGGATTTCACCTTTATCCAGGAACGTGATCTGCTGTCGGTACTCAGACCAGTTCAAGCGAGGAAACTGGTGGCTGCCTGGAAACAAACCAGTGAGTTCTTTTTGACAGTTTACTTTTCATCATAACCAAGGACAAAGCGTCATTCAGTACATTTTGTAAATGTCATTATTTCTGTTTTACAGCACGGAACACTGAAATCCACAGCCAGTCATCATTATCCTCTCCTGCTTCCTCGACGTGCTCCTCATTCTCGGCCTGTCCTTCACCCAGCAGCCTGACTGCTGGTCCAGACTGGACCGACTGCTTTGAGATTCCACGGAAGAATTTTCCTGAAGAACTGATTCAGTGTTTTGAGAGAGAGAAAAGGCCAAAACCACGGTTGCGTAGAGAAATGATTCGGATTGTTGTTTCTGAGATGATGAAGGTCTGTTCGTCTCCTAGCAAGAAAGCCTCTGTAGAAGTTGCCAAGAAAATGGTGGCAAAGTATCCGAAGTCACTGCAAGATGTCATCGAAGGTGATGTGGTGGGAGCAGGCTATCACTCCCTGGTTAAGCAGTTACAAACCAGGATTGAGAATGTAAAGCGGTCCTCAACACCAATGATGATGAAACGAAAAAGGGGTCAGATGAGTATGACACAGAGGAGATCCCAGCTGAGAAAAGACCGGCTGTTCAAGATACTTACGGCTGCGTGAAATGGGACATGAAGTTTCTTCCAGTCAGTGAAACTACAGAAACCCAGCGAAAGAAGAAAGATGAAATGAAGATGCTTAGTGAACAGTCAAACCCCAGTCCTGATGAGGTGAGACGTCTCATGAAGAGCACTTCCTACTCCCAACGGAAAGAAATAAACAAGGGGACCAATCTGCAAACCCTCTTGGAAGAGTGGCCCTTTTTGTTCCAGGGGATTGGCATGGGAGTCCACTTTGAGGAGCTAACTGGAGAACCACTGAAGGAAACTTTCCTCAGTAATGTCGAAAAAAAGGGAGACCGCCTTCTGGACTTGATGAGAACCGTCTGCGCAGACAAAACCAGAACATTTCTGCAGCTTGTCACAAACCTCCAAGTTTTGAGAGGACAAAAGGAGGGCTGCTCAGAAGATGTAAAAGACATGTTGCTCCTTCTTCTTTGCTACTTTGATGAAAAAGAAGAGAATCTCTTTAATTATGTCGAAGAAACATGTCTGCCAAAAGAAGTACATGTGGAAAGCCTGCCAGTGACACCATGCATCATTGTTTGTTGTAAGATGATTTTGAGTTTTACGGTAAGAAACAAAGCTAAATGTGGTATGGATTGTACTGTCTTGTTTTTAAGACCACTTTTAGATGTTGGCTGGTGTGCTGTTAGGTATTTTCTACTTGTATCATCTTTGCAGGAAGCTCCTGCTGTGCCGCAAAGCAGTTCAAGCTGAGTGTGGACCACAAGGTTGTGATTGACCAAATTCCCACCTTCATCTCTGCCATTTGTTTGATGCTTGGAAGCTACTACTGTCTGAACATCCACTATCCTGTGGAACTGGGCTCCACACTTGAGTTCCTTCAGAGGTACAGGGAAATACACACACACACCTTTTTCTCCACAACAAACCACTGTATTTAGATTCAGTAGTTGATTATAAAGTCTTGTCTTCATAAAGGTGTTTCCTCAACATTAATCCAGAGAAGGGCACAAAAGTTGAAAAAAAGAAGAAGAAGAAGCAACTTCCAGTGAACCCAGGAGTCCTCACCCTCATCGCAGACCTCTCCGATCGTGAGTGGAGACAGACATGTTAAAGATGGACTTGATCATCTGAACTGGTAAAGGGGACATTTGCCTTTCCTCATTCTCATCCTATGGGCGTACATCATTTCACAATGCTGGATGTTCACATGATGCATGTTTTAAATGACTGGCTGTCATTGTATAGAATGCTCAGTTTTCATTTTTTTCTGTTTTGAGCCCAAGCTGATGTCAGCAAATGTTCATTCATGTTCAGCGACTCCATATGCAGCACCACCCCACCTGCCTGTCTGCCTTGGCATTGCCATTGCTCAGGAGGTTGCTCTAAGTATTTTGATGTCATTTAGTTTTTTCTCTGAGAATGTGCTTCATGGTTATAAAGGCAAGTTATAGTTTTTGCCCTTCCTTTTTTCTTTTTTTTTTCTATTTTTTGAAGGTGTTGTTTGTTGTTCATGGTCAACGGTTAGCCATTGTTATTCAGAACAGAATACTTTGATGCTGTCAATCAGCGTTGATGTTATAAGCTTATAATGTTATAAGCTTTTTTGTTTCACGTTGAACTGGCTAAAAAACGAGAACTGGCTTTTTGGAGCAATTTGCTGCAATTATGAATGGCAAAGTTAATAAAACTGCCTGTGAAGAACATCTAAGCTTTTGTTTTAGTTCTATTAACACTTCAGGAGGTTGAAGGCTCTTGGCATCACTAAGATCCAGAATCTCTTTCAAGGTAAGTAAACTAAACAGATATCTAACAAATGCTTTAATGTGTTTGGGTAAATGTCCTCATTAAATGTACACACAGCTTTTACAGAAATGATCTTTATAACAGTTGTAAATCTTTTGCTCCTGCCACCTTTCAAGCATCGCATTCAAATTCCTGAGTGGTCACCGACTTGGAGGAAACAACTTGCTGCAGAGTTTCCTCTACATACACTTTACTTGGGCGGGCCGCCCAAGTAGATTGACACCCGCCCAAGAAGATGAATGAAAAAAAAAAAAAAAACGCGCGGTCTGTCTCTCACACTGGGTGTCAGGCTCGCGCACCCCGTGTACTCTGATCTCTGGACACATAGCATGGAAGCATGCTAGTTTAGCCGCTACCGGCTACAGGCTAACAGCCTGCAGGCTGCAGATTAATGCTGGTCGACCGTCCCGGACAGTAAAACTTATAATCAGCTCGATTGGCTGATTTTTCCTGCAGAAGCTCCTCATGCTGTTTTATTGAGCAGGCTGTATGTTCTGGTGTTGTGTTTGTTTATATGACGCTGCGTGTGCAGCTCCGAGTCCTGCTCCGTGTCTTCTTCTCTGTTTTGGAGTTTCTGTGTCAGAGTGACAGCGCCATCTGAAGGCCTGGCGGGTGAACTACATCGTTTTGAGTCCTTGTTATGTTGCGTGGATGTAGATATTTCCTGAAGCGATGCTGTGTGGACAGGAAACTGAGAAGGAGATTGTAAACAAATAAGTTGGGCTCATTTGTAATTCAGGGACAGGTAGACGTCCAGTTGTGTTCCATTCTCAACTGCTCAAAACACCACATCACACTGGAAACATCTGGAACCACGGAACATTAATAATTTTCTATAGTCTTCCAGTCATCGGATTTTCCCTAAAGCCCACAGAGAAGACATTTACATCACCAGCAGAGTTCTGTCGGATTTGGACGTCTGTTGCTGTGAAAGTTAGGATACGTAGATATGCTTTGTATCCTAATCTTGATAAATGTAATAGCATTTCAAGAAAATTGACCCCATTTAATGAGAAATAAAATAATAATAATGTTTGCACCACCTGAGCCCACAGTAAGCTGTCATAAATTTAATCCAGTACAATAAAAAGCTGTGATTAAATGCCCCCCCAAGTAGATAATTATCGTCCATTTATCGTTATCGAGGTGAACTGCTTAATATTATCGTGATATTGATTTGAGGCCATATCGCCCAGCTCTAGTAAGTGATTTAAACCATAATGCATAAGAGCACAATGTGAATAATTTCAGTTAATTTTCTTGTGCTCTTTTGCATTCTGGTTATGCAAGTTCTTTTTCTCTTTTAGATCAAAACTGAACTGAGGAACAGGCTGCAAGCGGAGCATCTTGCTGCATGCATGCGCATCAGCATAAATGGACCTGACCCCCGATCCTTTCCGTACCGAAAGGCATTGGAGATCTTTTTTACAAAACCAAGAAAAATACACTGCTCTGACACAAACTGTCAGCTTTGCAACTAGCTTTGCAAGTGGCTTTAAATGGCTATTTTTCCTTCATTTTTTTTATTTCGCTTTTCTTTTTGGTTCTGTTTATGTTAAAGCAGGCTTAAGATGTATCTAGAATAAATAATACATGGTTCATAAACCAGTTTGACTAGGTTATTGTGAATGCACTTATCAAAGACCGCAACGTCCTCCTACACCGCCCGGCCCACCACCACAAGGAAATTCTCAACCTAGGGGAAACACTGTGCTGGCCTTTGTGATGGTGAGAATCTAATCCATGTTAATGCCAAAAGCACACTTTTATTTTTGTATTTATTTATTAATTTTTTTTTTTACTTTTAAGAGTGTTTTTCTTTTAATATTTTTTTCAGAGACAGCAGAGAGAGAGGGACAGGAAAGACGGAAAAGAGAGGAGATGACATGACATGCAGCAAAGGGCCCGAAGTCTGGCTTCAACCCAGGCTACCATTGCAAGGACCCAGCCCAGGTGTGTGCCATGTGCTCCACCAGTTGACCTTTATTAAACATTCAGGCCATACATGGTCTGAATAAAATGACCAAGTCAAAAACATACCGTATTGGCCCAAATATAAGACGATATTTTATTACAGAGACTGTATTATAATCAAGGACTAGAATGTCGTTACACATCCACGCCACTAGATGGAGCCAAAGTACCAGTGACCAAGAAGTGGATGGAGAGTCACACAGTGATCTGATGAAAAATGGAAGAACGTGACCATCTGTAATGAAGGGGCTGGAACGCCGGACCAGTGAGCAAACAGAGGCCGAGGTTTGATGATAGTTCAACACAGCAGAGTCAACAAACGACTGCCGAGCAGCCAAGATATAGTAGAGTGAATTATTAATGTTCATGAAGTTGAATAGAACTTGAATTTGATGGTTATAAAGTTATTTACATCATTGAATGCAGTTATTGAGCCTTTGAGGTTCTTATTTGTTGCTTATTCACTGAGTCACAGCCTCAGATTTTGAGAAAGAGAATATAGTTTTTTTATTTAATACTGCAGTAATATTTCTTGATCTTAAATCACATGACATGTTATCTCTGTTGTGACTTTTCCTAGAATAATTGTACAATAAAAAGTTGCTTTATGAGTAATCTTATTGTCTTCAACATATTGTTGTTTTCTCAAAATGATATTTAAAAATTAGGGGTCGTCTTATAATCACAGTCGTCTTCCACTCGGGTCAATACAGTACTGAAGTGGGTTGATATACAAGAGCTATAAAAATCACAAGAACAAATGAGCATTTTGTGACATAATGCTCAGTATCGAAATAAGTACATCAGCGAGCCGGAATGGATGAACAATTCATTGAGGACGTTCACTCAGGCCGACAGCTAAACTATTAATGTATCAACAATAGTCCAATGACTGCACAAACGACAATACCTTCAAACTGTGATGGTAGACAGCACTTAAAGCGATACTTCAACATTTTGGCAAATTGGCCCATTTAGCGCAATTATTTAGTCATTTCGAACAGTATACTTACTTTTTTGTGAGGGCGAGCTGTTGTTTATTCAGAGGAGAGTCAGGAAGGTTTTCGGGACGGACACAATGGAAGTGGACGGTATTTTTGTTCCCCCTCGTCAAACTCATCAAATACACAATCCAACAACCCCAAAACACTTTGGTGGGCAAATTATAATCCGCACATTCACTACGCTGTGGAACACCAACAAATAATATTGCAGCGTTACGACACTGAAGCAAATACTGGGAACTACTTCTTCTTTTGAAATCACTACGCCCAGACAAGTAGTTCCGTCTCAGCAATCTTCGCATCAACAACTCAGTCTCGTAATTTTGCATTAATACTTCACAGCGTAGTGAATGTGGGGATTATAATTTGCCCACCAAAGTGTTTTGGGGTTGTTATATTGTGTATTTGATGAGTTTGACGAGGGGGAACAAAAATACCGTCCACTTCCATTGTGTCCGTCCTGAAAACCTTCCTGACTCTCCTCTGGATAAACAACAGCTCGCCCTCACAAAAAAAGTAAGTATGCTGTTCGAAATGACTAATGAATTGCGCTAAATGGGCCAATTTGCCAAAATGTTGAAGTATCGCTTTAAACAGGTCAGCCCGGTCTGGAAGAAGTACTTTGCTACATATTATTATTATATTATTGTTGCTTTTATTAATAGTGTGGTCATTATTATTGCTGTCATTAGTAGTAGCAGCAGTGGTTGTTGTAATGTTTTTTTTACAGTTTTTTTTTTTGTTTGTTTGTCTGACAACAGAGAGGTTGTTGCCTGTCCTCAGTTGACATTGATGACAACTCTTCAGGCAGAAGTTACAACACTCAAAGTTCCAGTTGCCCAAAACGTCGTACCATGTCTGAGACTCCTGACTGTCTTCAGTCACGTTTGGACCCTGTGACTTGGACACCAGTCTTGTAAAGCCTAATTGGAGGTAAGCAGTGGTGCAGCTCCAACGGTTGGGCAGAATCCAGTTTTTTAATCCAGTTTAACCCTCCCCAAATTTTCCCGGGCTTTGGTTTTACCAGCCATGAAGTTACAGCTGTACACTTCTCTGCCACAAGGCGTCGGTGCTCTATGATTCAACTTAGAATTTAGACGTAATGGCTGCTGCTCCTGCTGTCTTTCTATGTTAATTTTAATGGGGATATCCATCCTCGTCATCAAATGTCTATGCTCCAAGTGCAGGCTGCCATCTTAGGAAACACAAACTTGCCCAGGTGCCAAAGAGAACATGTGCTACGGCAGTAAATTAATATTTTACACAGACTTATTTATTTATTTATTTTTGGTATTCACACTGTAGAGCCCTCTCTGGCATCCGTTACCCGAAGAGAATATATAATTAATAACAAGTTGTGTATGAGTGTTTACCACATCAGTACAGGGTTGTCACCTCGCGGTTTTTTTTTTTGGTTTTTTTTGTTTTGTTTTGTATATATATTTCCAACAATGTACTAGTTATTAATGTTGGTTGTATAGAAGTAGTGATGGTCCTGCTTGGGTAAACATAACATCAGCAGCAGGGGCTGGTGAACTGGAAGTCAGCAGTTGGTGTGTGATTGATTTTGAAATATTTTAGATTGTTTTATTAGTATTATTATCAGTAAACATGTAGAAAGGGATGCGTTTCAGCACTGAGACACTAAACAGTCCGTCAACTTGCAACATAATTAGTCAGAGGCCTCAATTCATTTAATCAGACCATCAACACATTTGTTACAACACTGACCACAGTTCAATAAGTCAACATCTGGCCACCAGTGTCTTACCATCGGATTTTACATAAATAAATAAAAATGTATGAATAACCCTCTGGCTACATTAGAATTCCACAACCTACTAGTTTTTCTCTGTGTAGTCATGATGGTCAAACACTGCATCAATCCAACTTCTGCTTTGTTTCTGTTTTCTGGCTGCAGAAGTCATCATACCAAGTCTACAGTGAAGACCTGATGGACAACATGAGACTCCAGCCAGAGCTGGTGACTGCTGAATGCTGAGTGACTCTTTACCCTGATCAACCCTGCTCAAGTGGCTCGTTTTTTTAATGTTTATTCATGGACTATCCCTCATATGGACACATGGTGCTTTGTGAGTATACTTGACATGTTGGATCAGTTCCATTTTTTCAGAAAATGTGTTAATGCAAGAACAGTTTCTTAGTGATAGTGGGCACAGTGGGCTTTATTTTGTTTTCCATCACTATAGGGTTTTAAACTGCTGCCGACTGAAAAATCTGTGCCAGGCAGCTGTAATTCCTCATGTGTTATACTGTATCTTTTACTGTGAAATTCTGGCAACCACAGCTGCCAGTAGTTTACTGTAAATTTGACCTAACTGCAATAAAGTACCGTAATATGTCATACAGTGTCTGTTGTATTTATTACTGAGATAGACTGTAATTTTGACAGCAAAATACTGTAAACAGATTTATGTTCTACCTGTTATTTTTACAGTGAAATACTGTAAACAAATAACAGTTCTGTTCTGCAAAATTTACAGTTGGTAAAACAGCATACTGTAAAGTCCTCTACATTGTCACCGTAATTTTTACGGTGAATTTCTGGCAACCACAGCTGCCAGTATTTCACCGTAAATTCTACAGATTTTTTTCTTACAGTGTACATTTGTGGTGATTTTAACATCGACCTCTTAAATCCAAAGAAACATAAAATGACGGATGACTTCATCAACTCAGTGTTCAGTATGGGTTTGTATCCTACCATCACCAGACCGAGCAGGACCACTTCTCACTGTGCCACTTTAACTGATAATATATTCACCAACATCATGGAAAATAACACTGAGAGCAGACTAATAACTGACATCACTGACCATCTGCCTGTTTTTAATGTATATTACTGTAACTATAGTAGGAAGAAGAATATCAAAAATTACAAATATGTAAGAGTGAAAACAGAAGAGGCCATGATGGCACTAAAAAATGACTTAATGACACAGGACTGGAATGAGGTTTATAAAGAGAAAGATATTGATAAAGCATATGACAAATTTCTAAGTATATTCAATACATTATATGACAGATATTGTCCTATGAAGAAATACAGTGTTATACAAAAACACACAAATAGTCCGTGGGTCACAAAGGGGCTGCAAAATGCCTGTAAAAAGAAAAACTTATTATACAGGCAATTCTGAAAGCATCGAACTACAGAGGCAGAGGAAAAGTATAGAAAATATAAAAATAAATTAACTGACATTATGAGGACAAGTAAGAAAGAATTCATTCATTCATTTTCCACCGCTTTATCCCTTTCGGGGTCGCGGGTGGCTGGAGCCGATCCCAGCTGCTGTGGGCGAAGGCGGGGTCACCCTGGACAGTTCGCCAGTCTGTCGCAGGGCTGACATATATAGACGAACAACCATTCACTCACACATTCATACCTAGGGGCAATTTAGGGTGATCAATTAACCTACCATGCATGTTTTTGGACCGTGGGAGGAAGCCGGAGTACCCGGAGGGAACCCACGCACACACGGGGAGAACATGCAAACTCCACACAGAAAGGCCCCGAGCCCCGGCCGGTATTTGAACCCAGGACCTTCTTGCTGTGAGGCAAGAGCGCTAACCACCGCGCCACCGTGCGGCCCGTAAGAAAGAAAGAAGTAAGAAAGAATATTATAATAAACTAGAAACTGGCCCTCAGAGAGGCAGACCTCCGCCTCAAATCAGTCACCGACAACCAGAAGAACAGCTGATATAATGAAACATTGTGATGGGGGGGGGGGGGGGGGGGGGGGGGGGGGGGGGGGGGGGGGGGGGGGGGGGG
>NW_021941235.1:46701-79201 GCF_902148845.1 Salarias fasciatus
TCCAGATCACCTGCAGTGGGTTCTGTTCCAGCTCTGGAACCGCGGAACGTCTCGGTTCTCCGGCGCCATGAGGCCGTTACCGCCGTTACCGCCATGCCGTCACCGTCGTCCCGGTCGCCACGACTCGCTCTGCTTCCCGAAATAAACCAATTAGGAGGCTTTTCTGTTGACAGGTGGGCGGGGGAGGGGGGGGGCAGGCGCAGCTGGCGACTCGGCCGACCCCCCCCCCCCCCGATGACCCCCATGACCCCCGCCATGTGCCACTGCCCCCCGCCAGGTGCCGCCTCACTTCCTGTGTGAGACGGAGGAAGCAGGATCCCCGCTCTCATCGTGAGCTCTGCTCCACCCGGCTCCACCCGGCGCTTCGTCTGTCTCATTGTCTCATTGTCTCATTGTCCTCACTGCAGCGGGACAGACGCTGGCCGGCAGCTCGATTCATCTGACAGCAGGAGGAGCCGGAGCGTCAGGAGGTCAGGGTGGAGGAGGTCAGGGTGGAGGAGGTCAGGGTGGAGGAGGTCAGGGTGGAGGAGGTCACGTCAGGGTGGAGGAGGTCAGGGTGGAGGAGGTCAGGGTGGAGGACGTCACGTCAGGGTGGAGGAGGTCAGGGTGGAGGAGGTCAGGGTGGAGGAGGTCACGTCAGGGTGGAGGAGGTCAGGGTGGAGGAGGCTGTCAGTACCTGATCCGTACCCGGAACACGATCCGTACCAGACGCCTCTGCGCATGTTCCCTCGTCATCACGACATGACAGCTCGTTACGGCAACTCTACTGGGACAAACTTCATCAAAGCGTATGTCCGTTTAAAGTTTAGCAAAATTACATACTTTAAAAATGATCTGTGTGTGTGTGTGTGTGTGTGTCTAGTTTAGAAAGATAAATTTTCCTATTATCTCACACAGAAATGATCATTTAAGCATCTTATATTAAAAATACATCAAGCTGAACTCTAAATGGTGAAACGAAGCAGGTCATTTTATCAGTGAAGCCATTTTTACAAATAATTTGTGTGAAATCGCTTCACACAGCCTCATAGCAACATCCTCTGCCCTCCCTCACATCCACTGAGATGAACTCCAAGAAAACTCTCAACCAGGAATAATGGAAGAAAGCTCAGTGTGAGCAGAGGAGAGCTCCCCCTGCTGGACGGGCAGACGATCAGCAGACGAGACAGACAAGAAGACAGTTTACAACACAGGGACAACACGCCAAATGAAGACTGAAATATAATATTAGCATCCTCAGTCAGTCTCAGCCATAGAATACATTATGAAAATTATTTATTACACAGTAATTTTGTTTATTTCAAAGGTTTGCTTGTGATTAATTTAATACCTATTGACCTCATTCATATTGTTTTATCACTTTCTTTATGAGGACAGTGTTATCTGCCTGAAGCAGGGCTGCACGTCTGCTTTTATTAACATTCATTGTGAAAAGAAGCTTTAAAAAGAATGTAGTCATAATAGACCGTTGAACTGGAAGCTAGGCCGCACGGTGGTGCAGTGGTTAGCACTCGTGCCTCACAGCAAGAAGGTCCTGGGTTCAAATACCGGCCGGGGCTCGGGGCCTTTCTGTGTGGAGTTTGCATGTTCTCCCCGTGTGTGTGGGGGTTCTCTCCGGGTTCTCCGGCTTCCTCCCACGGTCCAAAAACATGCACATCAGGTTAATTGGTCACCCTAAAATTGCCCCTAGGTATGAATGTGTGAGTGAATGGTTGCATGTCTCTACATGTCAGCCCTGCGACAGACTGGCGACCTGTCCAGGGTGACCCCGCCTTCGCCCACAGCAGCTGGGATCGGCTCCAGCCACCCGCGACCCCGAAAGGGACCAGCGGCAGAAAATGAATGAATGAATGAATGAACTGGAAGCTTTCACTGTGTCACAACACACACCAGCTGACTTGTAAAATGAATGAGGAAATACCGTAAAGTCAAAAAGTGGGTCCAGCTGAATGTAGCTGTGGTGGAAGGAGCTTCTGGACGGGGAAGTCTGAGCCTCTGCAGTCCTCCTGCAGGCAGAGTCCCGTTCTCCAGGCCTGGTCCCTGGCTCTCCAGGCCTGGTCCCTGGCTCTCCAGGGCCTGGTCCCTGGCTCTCCAGGCCTGGTCCCTGGCTCTCCAGGGCCTGGTACCAGGCTCTCCAGGCCCTGGTCCCTGGCTCTCCAGGGCCTGGTACCAGGCTCTCCAGGGCCTGGTACCAGGCTCTCCAGGGCCTGGTACCAGGCTCTCCAGGCCTGGTCCCTGGCTCTCTAAAAAAAGTCCGTAAAAAATACAGTAAAAAACTGTCAAATAGCAACAGCAAAGCACCGTCAATTCCAAAATTGTATATCACCGTAGTAAATACACTGAACTTCTGTAAATCAAGAAACAGTACATAACTCTAATTTTTACGGGTACAATATGTAAAAAGCACACCAATTTACTGTAATTCTTTCAAAGAATTGTAAAATGAATGAGGAAATACCGTAAAGTCAAAAAGTGGGTCCAGCTGAATGTAGCTGTGGTGGCAGGCTCTCCAGGCCAGGCCTGGTCCCTGGCTCTCCAGGCCTGGTACCAGGCTCTCCAGGCCTGGTCCCTGGCTCTCCAGGCCTGGTACCAGGCTCTCCAGGCCTGGTCCCAGGCTCTCCAGGCCTGGTCCCTGGCTCCAGGCCTGGTCCCTGGCTCTCCCCCGGTTCCTGGCTCTCCAGGGCCTGGTCCCAGGCTCTCAGGCCTGGTCCCTGGCTCTCCAGGCCTGGTCCCTGGCTCTCCGGCCCTGGTTCCTGGCTCTCCAGGGCCTGGTACCAGGCTCTCCAGGCCTGGTCCCTGGCTCTCCAGGCCTGGTCCCTGGCTCTCCAGGCCTGGTCCCTGGCTCTCCAGGCCTGGTCCCTGGCTTCCAGGGCCTGGTACCAGGCTCTCCAGGCTGGTCCCAGGCTGGCTCTCCAGGCCTGGTAAGGCTCTCCAGGCCTGACCTCTCCAGGCCTGGTACCAGGCTCTCCAGGGCCTGGTCCCTGGCTCTCCAGGGCCTGGTACCAGGCTCTCCAGGGCCTGGTACCAGGCTCTCCAGGCCCTGGTCCCTGGCTCTCCAGGGCCTGGTACCAGGCTCTCCAGGGCCTGGTACCAGGCTCTCCAGGGCCTGGTACCAGGCTCTCCAGGCCTGGTCCCTGGCTCTCCAGGGCCTGGTCCCTGGCTCTCCAGGCCTGGTCCCTGGCTCTCCAGGCCTGGTCCCTGGCTCTCTAAAAAAAGTCCGTAAAAAATACAGTAAAAAACTGTCAAATAGCAACAGCAAAGCACCGTCAATTCCAAAATTGTATATCACCGTAGTAAATACACTGAACTCCTGTAAATCAAGAAACAGTACAGAACTCTAATTTTTACGGGTACAATATGTAAAAAGCACACCAATTTACTGTAATTCTTTCAAAGAATTGTAAAATGAATGAGGAAATACCGTAAAGTCAAAAGTGGGTAATAACCCTAAAATTTACAGTGTTATTCATTATAACTCACAGATGTCACTTATGTGTACATTTAAATTTACAGTAGAAAACTATTAACCATTTAGAAAGATATAAACCGTCATTTCTACAGAAACAAGATGTTAAAAATATGGTCCATATATTGCTGATTTAAAGAAAACTGATATTTTACAATGACATGATATTGGCTATTGTTTTGTTATGATAATGTCCTTGTAAGGATGAATCTATTTTTGCAATAGAAAACTAGCTTATAGATTGTCTGTCATGGGCTATTGTCTTACTGGGTTCAGTTTACTGGCCAGCCTACCTGGAGCTGCTTTCCTGTGTTTCTGATAGTTTGTATCTCACTGCAAGGTACTTTGGTCAACATTATTGTTATTATTATTATTATTATTATTATTATTATTATTATTATTATTATTATTATTATTATTTCATTTAAGGGTTTTTTCCTTCTTTGTTTTTTTCACATTTCTGCTTTATTCGCCCTTAAAACACCTAACTTGACTAGTGTGACCACTTGGCTGAATTTTAAGTGAAAAATACATTGATGGAGTTCTGTCAAGTTAGAAAAGGGAACTACATTGCAGCTATATCTCTAAATAAAAAACAAAACAAAACCAAAAAAACAGCAGCCTTTTTATTTTTTAAAAACAAAAGGAGGTCTTTTTTCATGTTCTTTTGTGGCTAACTTAAAGGTGCTGTAGGCAGGATTCCGCATCTCCGCCATCTTGCTTAGGTTTACCTCAGCAAGATGGCGATTTGACCCATCTAAGAAGACGATTTGAAACCCAGCACAGCCAATCCTGTCCTGTTTTCTCTGACATCACGCCCTCACGCAAGTTAAGCCCCTCCCACAAGAAAGTGCCACGAACGCCCCTCGACCAATCACGGTTAGAGCCTCAGGGGCTCTTCTGATTGGTCAAAGATACCTGGAGCGGTCGAGATTCCTTTTCAGCTCAGAACAGAGACAGATGGAAACGCTGCGCCCTCGCGGTAGAGCAGTGATGCTACACTCCTAAAGGATTATCAATCGATACTCTGACATTTAATCCAAAGAAAACACAGAAAAATTAGCATTGACTAGCAAAATCCTGCCTACAGCACCTTTAAGAACTGTTCGGCTGTTAGGGAATCTATGGTAAATTAAGAGGAAGAGGAAGAAGATGAAGAAGATGAAGAAGATGCATTCTGGTTGTTTCTCATTTTGGTTGTAGAAATCTCATAACAGAACCTTTCTTAGGAAACAAAGTTCAGTGAAACTACTGCAATTTGTAGAGTAAGTTCTTTTGTTTATGTTTTGTTTTGGGGTTTTTTTGTTAATGTCGGACATTACTTGAGTTCTTTCTTTTCCAGTTGAGTCTACCACGTTGAACGTGGCGCTTTCACTATTCAGTCTATTCAGTCGTCTTATGTGATTTTTGGTCTACATTTTTGGAGAGAGTGCGAGAGAGAGTGTGTTAACTTTTGAATTTGAATCCTTCTGACCGACAGTTAGGCGCCATTGCTGCGCAACCAGTAATGAGCAAAACCCGTGGAGTCCACACACGCTCTTTTCTCGGGAGATACAACCCTGTTCTTCAGGTAAGCACATCTACAGAATTTTGTAGTTAACGTCAGCTCTATCTTGAATGTTCATTCGGGTTTATGTACTGTTAAAGTTACGTCAGTTTGCTCGGTTGTTTCATTTTTCCCTTGCGAAAATCAGTTTAACAGCTAAGCTAGCTGACCGTTAGCTAAGGGAATGTATAGCTGCACTTTCTGTGGCAAGTCGGTTAAGACACTGAGAGGCTACGTGCTTCATTGCAAACTCCATCGTAACGAGCCACGTTGTTTATTTAAGTGCATCGAAGCTGGTTGCAAGCATACATTTAACAGATATGGAGCATTTAAGGCTCATTTTTACCGCAGGCATAATGTACCTGCTGCAGCCAGCGTGCCTGACAGTAATGGTAACGTTGCTGCATTTAAATGCATGGTGGCGTTGTGTACACGACAATGTTCAGATGGGAGAGCTCTAATAGCTCACCTGAAGGATCATATTATGGAAGGGCATGCTGTGAGTTGTCCAGTGACGGGATGCAGAACTGTTTTTAAGGTCAAATCTACATTTACTGCCCACATGTCACGGAAACACAGTGATTTTGCAGACAGCAGTATCAGTGACTTTCACAGAAATACTGCTCCTCGGTCATCATCTGCTCCAACTGATTCAGTTGACTCTGGCCCCCCAGTGCCTGAGGCGGGCACAGATGAAGCACAGATGAAGGTGACATGGAAATGTCACAAGATTTCCATGATCTTTTTCTTAGAAACGTCTCGTTATTCTACTTGAAATTGCAGGGGCAGTTTCTACTACCTGCTTCGACTATTCAGGTCATTGTTGAGGAAATGCAGAACATACACGAGTTGGGTCAGACATTTAGTTTGAGTAATCTTACAGCGATGCTAAAAAATGATACATCATTATCAGATGAGGACATCACCAAAGTGTGTGAGTCTGTCAGACAATCTGATCTGTTCACTGCATGTCATACAGGGCCGATGAGGACTACATACTCAAGAGCACAAACTTTCAAAAAAAAGTTTAACTATGTGGAGCCCAAGGAAATGTTTTTAGGAAAAGATGAGAACAGGAGAGATAGGTTTGCCTATTATGTGCCTGTGAGAGAGACTTTGAAATGTTTGTTGGAGTCTGATCTGTGGCAGAAATCAGGGGAGCACTGGGCTGAGTCTCCCTCAGATGTTCTGAGTGACATTAGTGATGGACAGATATTCAAATCAAGTGATTTTTATAGTCAAAATCCATCATGTCTTAAGCTATTACTATACCAGGACACTTTTGAAGTTGTAAACCCTTTAGGTTCTGCAAAGACGAGACATAAGGTGTTAGCTGTCTATGTATCTGTTGCTAACCTGCCACTTCATGTACGATCAGACACACATCATATGTTTCTTGTGTTATTGTGCAGAGAGAAAGATTTCAAAGAATTTGGGTATGTGAAGGTTTTCTCTGAATTACTAGCAGACTTGAAGGAATTAGAGGAGAATGGGATAGTGGTATCAGATGAAACAGTTGTCAGAGGAACCTTGCATTGCATTTTGGGAGATAATTTGGGCTCACACTGCATTGGAGGCTTCTCTGAAAATTTTAGTCGCTCAGAGTACTTCTGTAGGTATTGCCTGATAACCAGAATTTCAGGGTGGTGATCCAAATCTGTGCGGACCAGAGCGAACACCTGAGAACTACGATTCTGCTGTTGATCGCCTCCAGACTGAAGATACTCAGGCTGTGGAAGGAGTAAAGTTCAAGTCAGTATTCAACTCTTTGAAACACTTTCATGTCTGTCGGCCAGGATTACCACCCTGTCTAGGACGTGACATCTTCGAGGGTATTTCGTCTTATGATGTTTCACTGCATCTCAAATATTTTATCAAGAAAAAGGCATGGATCACTTACTCCACTTTGAATCGGCGCATTAAGCAATTCAAATTCTGGGACTCTGATGCTTCTACAAAGCCATGTGAGGTCAGTCCTCAAGCAGCTAAACTCTCAGGACAGGCTGTACAGAATTGGAATTTTCTAAGGCTGCTGCCTCTCATAATTGGTGACAGAGTGAAAGACACAACAGATGATGTCTGGCAGTTGACCATGCAGCTGAAAGACATTGTGGAGATGATATGTGCCCAGACCATCTCTGTGCCTCAGGTTGCATATCTTGATGTTCTTATTCAAGAATATTTAGAGTCGAGAAAAGCTCTGTTCCCACAAAATAACCTGAAAGCAAAGCACCATTATTTACGTCATTACCCCGCTCTAATTCTGAAATTTGGACCTCTAATAAGGCTATGGACAATGCGCTTTGAAAGTAAGCACAGTTACTTCAAGAGATGTGTGAGGAATTTGAAAAATTTTAAAAACCTCTGCCACACACTCTCTGAAAGACATCAGATGTTGCAGGCTTTTCTTTCAGCAGGATCAATGGATCGAGATGTCTTGAAAGTTAAGGATAGTTCTCCATTTTACTCAGTACTGTTCAGCAAAGCCATTCAAGATGCAGTCAGACAATTTGACTTCAGTGACACCAACACAAAGGTCACAGTAGAAATGGTGTACAAGGGAACATCATACAAGAAAGGACAGTTGCTTATCACAGGGAGCATTGACTCCATGGAGTTTGGTGAACTGGTGCTTATTTTGATAAAAAATGACACTGTTCATTGTCTGGTTTCAGTGTACAAAGCAGAACTCCATCCTGAGTACCATGTGTACTCAGTTAGGAAAGACAGAAAAGATGAAATGTCTGAAAATCACTGACTTAATTGATTTCTGTCCTTTGCCATCATACATAAAGGAAGGACACCAAATGGTTCCATTAAAGCACAGTGTGGTGTCACATTAAAGATGTGTTTGGCTGGAGTTAACTGAGCTTTATTTGTTTTTTCTTACACAGAGATGGGTGATGCACATCATAGCAGCATACACAGTGCTGTTACCAGAGTGCTGCCAGAACTCCCAACCTCAATTCTAGACTTTTTAGAGGAGACCCTACAATCACTGGGGGTGGAGACAGCTGAGGATTTCACCTTTATCCAGGAAAGTGATCTGCTGTCGGTACTCAGACCAGTTCAAGCGAGGAAACTGGTGGCTGCCTGGAAACAAACCAGTGAGTTCTTTTTGACAGTTTACTTTTCATCATAACCAAGGACAAAGCGTCATTCAGTACATTTTGTAAATGTCATTATTTCTGTTTTACAGCACAGAACACTGAAATCCACAGCCAGTCATCATTATCCTCTCCTGCTTCCTCGACGTGCTCCTCATTCTCGGCCTGTCCTTCACCCAGCAGCCTGACTGCTGGTCCAGACTGGACCGACTGCTTTGAGATTCCACGGAAGAATTTTCCTGAAGAGCTGATTCAGTGTTTTGAGAGAGAGAAAAGGCCAAAACCACGGTTGCGTAGAGAAATGATTCGGATTGTCGTTTCTGAGATGATGAAGGTCTGTTCGTCTCCTAGCAAGAAAGCCTCTGTAGAAGTTGCCAAGAAAATGGTGGCAAAGTATCCGAAGTCACTGCAAGATGTCATCGAAGGTGATGTGGTGGGAGCAGGCTATCACTCCCTGGTTAAGCAGTTACAAACCAGGATTGAGAATGTAAAGCGGTCCTCAACACCAATGATGATGAAACGAAAAAGGGGTCAGATGAGTATGACACAGAGGAGATCCCAGCTGAGAGAAGACCGGCTGTTCAAGATACTTACGGCTGCGTGAAATGGGACATGAAGTTTCTTCCAGTCAGTGAAACTACAGAAACCCAGCGAAAGAAGAAAGATGAAATGAAGATGCTTAGTGAACAGTCAAACCCCAGTCCTGATGAGGTGAGACGTCTCATGAAGAGCACTTCCTACTCCCAACGGAAAGAAATAAACAAGGGGACCAATCTGCAAACCCTCTTGGAAGAGTGGCCCTTTTTGTTCCAGGGGATTGGCATGGGAGTCCACTTTGAGGAGCTAACTGGAGAACCACTGAAGGAAACTTTCCTCAGTAATGTCGAAAAAAAGGGAGACCGCCTTCTGGACTTGATGAGAACCGTCTGCGCAGACAAAACCAGAACATTTCTGCAGCTTGTCACAAACCTCCAAGTTTTGAGAGGACAAAAGGAGGGCTGCTCAGAAGATGTAAAAGACATGTTGCTCCTTCTTCTTTGCTACTTTGATGAAAAAGAAGAGAATCTCTTTAATTATGTCGAAGAAACATGTCTGCCAAAAGAAGTACATGTGGAAAGCCTGCCAGTGACCCCATGCATCATTGTTTGTGGTAAGATGATTTTGAGTTTTACGGTAAGAAACAAAGCTAAATGTGATATGGATTGTACTGTCTTGTTTTTAAGACCACTTTTAGATGTTGGCTGGTGTGCTGTTAGGTATTTTCTACTTGTATCGTCTTTGCAGGAAGCTCCTGCTGTGCCGCAAAGCAGTTCAAGCTGAGTGTGGACCACAAGGTTGTGATTGACCAAATTCCCACCTTCATCTCTGCCATTTGTTTGATGCTTGGAAGCTACTACTGTCTGAACATCCACTATCCTGTGGAACTGGGCTCCACACTTGAGTTCCTTCAGAGGTACAGGGAAATACACACACACACCTTTTTCTCCACAACAAACCACTGTATTTAGATTTAGTAGTTGATTATAAAGTCTTGTCTTCATAAAGGTGTTTCCTCAACATCAATCCAGAGAAGGGCACAAAAGTTGAAAAAAAGAAGAAGAAGAAGCAACTTCCAGTGAACCCAGGAGTCCTCACCCTCATCGCAGACCTCTCCGATCGTGAGTGGAGACAGACATGTTAAAGATGGACTTGATCATCTGAACTGGTAAAGGGGACATTTGCCTTTCCTCATTCTCATCCTATGGGCGTACATCATTTCACAATGCTGGATGTTCACATGATGCATGTTTTAAATGACTGGCTGTCATTGTATAGAATGCTCAGTTTTCATTTTTTTCTGTTTTGAGCCCAAGCTGATGTCAGCAAATGTTCATTCATGTTCAGCGACTCCATATGCAGCACCACCCCCACCTGCCTGTCTGCCTTGGCATTGCCATTGCTCAGGAGGTTGCTCTAAGTATTTTGATGTCATTTAGTTTTTTCTCTGAGAATGTGCTTCGTGGTTATAAAGGCAAGTTATAGTTTTTGCCCTTCCTTTTTTCTATTTTTTTTCTATTTTTTGAAGGTGTTGTTTGTTGTTCATGGTCAACGGTTAGCCATTGTTATTCAGAACAGAATACTTTGATGCTGTCAATCAGCGTTGATGTTATAAGCTTATAATGTTATAAGCTTTTTTGTTTCACGTTGAACTGGCTAAAAAACGAGAACTGGCTTTTTGGAGCAATTTGCTGCAATTATGAATGGCAAAGTTAATAAAACTGCCTGTGAAGAACATCTAAGCTTTTGTTTTAGTTCTATTAACACTTCAGGAGGTTGAAGGCTCTTGGCATCACTAAGATCCAGAATCTCTTTCAAGGTAAGTAAACTAAACAGATATCTAACAAATGCTTTAATGTGTTTGGGTAAATGTCCTCATTAAATGTACACACAGCTTTTACAGAAATGATCTTTATAACAGTTGTAAATCTTTTGCTCCTGCCACCTTTCAAGCATCGCATTCAAATTCCTGAGTGGTCACCGACTTGGAGGAAACAACTTGCTGCAGAGTTTCCTCTACATACACTTTACTTGGGCGGGCCGCCCAAGAAGATGAATGAAAAAAAAAAAAAAAACGCGCGGTCTGTCTCTCACACTGGGTGTCAGGCTCGCGCACCCCCGTGTACTCTGATCTCTGGACACATAGCATGGAAGCATGCTAGTTTAGCCGCTACCGGCTACAGGCTAACAGCCTGCAGGCTGCAGATTAATGCTGGTCGACCGTCCCGGACTGTAAAACTTATAATCAGCTCGATTGGCTGATTTTTCCTGCAGAAGCTCCTCATGCTGTTTTATTGAGCAGGCTGTATGTTCTGGTGTGTTTGTTTATATGACGCTGCATGTGCAGCTCCGAGTCCTGCTCCGTGTCTTCTTCTCCATTTTGGAGTTTCTGTGTCAGAGTGACAGCGCCATCTGAAGGCCTGGCGGGTGAACTACATCGTTTTGAGTCCTTGTTATGTTGCGTGGATGTAGATATTTCCTGAAGCGATGCTGTGTGGACAGGAAACTGAGGAGATTGTAAACAAATAAGTTGGGCTCATTTGTAATTCAGGGACAGGTAGACGTCCAGTTGTGTTCCATTCTCAGCTGCTCATAACACCACATCACACTGGAAACATCTGGAACCACGGAACATTAATAATTTTCTATAGTCTTCCAGTCATCGGATTTCCCCTAAAGCCCACAGAGAAGACATTTACATCACCAGCAGAGTTCTGTCGGATTTGGACGTCTGTTGCTGTGAAAGTTAGGATACGTAGATATGCTTTGTATCCTAATCTTGATAAATGTAATAGCATTTCAAGAAAATTGACCCCATTTAATGAGAAATAAAATAATAATAATGTTTGCACCACCTGAGCCCACAGTAAGCTGTCATAAATTTAATCCAGTACAATAAAAAGCTGTGATTAAATGCCCCCCCAAGTAGATAATTATCGTCCATTTATCGTTATCGAGGTGAACTGCTTAATATTATCGTGATATTGATTTGAGGCTATATCGCCCAGCTCTAGTAAGTGATTTAAACCATAATGCATAAGAGCACAATGTGAATAATTTCAGTTAATTTTCTTGTGCTCTTTTGCATTATGGTTATGCAAGTTTTTTTTCTCTTTTAGATCAAAACTGAACTGAGGAACAGGCTGCAAGGGGAGCATCTTGCTGCATGCATGCGCATCAGCATAAATGGACCTGACCCCCGATCCTTTCCGTACCGAAAGGCATTGGAGATCTTTTTTACAAAACCAAGAAAAATACACTGCTCTGACACAAACTGTCAGCTTTGCAACTAGCTTTGCAAGTGGCTTTAAATGGCTATTTTTCCTTCATTTTTTTTATTTCGCTTTTCTTTTTGGTTCTGTTTATGTTAAAGCAGGCTTAAGATGTATCTAGAATAAATAATACATGGTTCATAAACCAGTTTGACTAGGTTATTGTGAATGCACTTATCAAAGACCGCAACGTCCTCCTACACCGCCCGGCCCACCACCACAAGTAAATTCTCAACCTAGGGGAAACACTGTGCTGGCCTTTGTGATGGTGAGAATCTAATCCATGTTAATGCCAAAAGCACACTTTTATTTTTGTATTTATTTATTAATTTTTTTTTTTACTTTTAAGAGTGTTTTTCTTTTAATATTTTTTTCAGAGACAGCAGAGAGAGAGGGACAGGAAAGACGGAAAAGAGAGGAGATGACATGACATGCAGCAAAGGGCCCGAAGTCTGGCTTCAACCCAGGTTACCATTGCAAGGACCCAGCCCAGGTGTGTGCCATGTGCTCCACCAGTTGACCTTTATTAAACATTCAGGCCATACATGGTCTGAATAAAATGACCAAGTCAAAAACATACCGTATTGGCCCAAATATAAGACGATATTTTATTACAGAGACTGTATTATAATCAAGGACTAGAATGTCGTTACACATCCACGCCACTAGATGGAGCCAAAGTACCAGTGACCAAGAAGTGGATGGAGAGTCACACAGTGATCTGATGAAAAATGGAAGAACGTGACCATCTGTAATGAAGGGGCTGGAACGCTGGACCAGTGAGCAAACAGAGGCCGAGGTTTGATGATAGTTCAACACAGCAGAGTCAACAAACGACTGCCGAGCAGCCAAGATATATTAGAGTGAATTATTAATGTTCATGAAGTTGAATAGAACTTGAATTTGATGGTTATAAAGTTATTTACATCATTGAATGCAGTTATTGAGCCTTTGAGGTTCTTATTTGTTGCTTATTCACTGAGTCACAGCCTCAGATTTTGAGAAAGAGAATATAGTTTTTTTATTTAATACTGCAGTAATATTTCTTGATCTTAAATCACATGACATGTTATCTCTGTTGTGACTTTTCCTAGAATAATTGTACAATAAAAAGTTGCTTTATGAGTAATCTTATTGTCTTCAACATATTGTTGTTTTCACAAAATGATATTTAAAAATTAGGGGTCGTCTTATAATCACAGTCGTCTTCCATTCGGGTCAATACAGTACTGAAGTGGGTTGATATACAAGAGCTATAAAAATCACAAGAACAAATGAGCATTTTGTGACATAATGCTCAGTATCGAAATAAGTACATCAGCGAGCCGGAATGGATGAACAATTCATTGAGGACGTTCACTCAGGCCGACAGCTAAACTATTAATGTATCAACAATAGTCCAATGACTGCACAAACGACAATACCTTCGAACTGTGATGGTAGACAGCACTTAAAGCGATACTTCAACATTTTGGCAAATTGGCCCATTTAGCGCAATTATTTAGTCATTTCGAACAGTATACTTACTTTTTTGTGAGGCGAGCTGTTGTTTATTCAGAGGAGAGTCAGGAAGGTTTTCGGGACGGACACAATGGAAGTGGACGGTATTTTTGTTCCCCCTCGTCAAACTCATCAAATACACAATCCAACAACCCCAAAACACTTTGGTGGGCAAATTATAATCCGCACATTCACTACGCTGTGGAACACCAACAAATAATATTGCAGCGTTACGACACTGAAGCAAATACTGGGAACTACTTTTTCTTTTGAAATCACTACGCCCAGACAAGTAGTTCCGTCTCAGCAATCTTCGCATCAACAACTCAGTCTCGTAATTTTGCATTAATACTTCACAGCGTGGTGAATGTGGGGATTATAATCCTAGGCTTTACTTCTTATTGTCTCATGCTAGCTGTTGCCAAAGCTGTCCGTCCCTGGGAGAGGGATCCCTCCATACTGTGGTTCTCCCCAAGATTTCTTCTTCTCCCACTGGGTTTCTGGAGGTTTTTCTTGCCGGATGTGAGGGTCTAAGGCGGTGGTTGCTTCGTTCTGTCTCGTTACTGTAAATATTGACATATTACCATTATGCTTATTCACTGTTTTTACTTTTACCGACAAATGTAACATCTTGAAGCCCTCTGAGGCAACTGTTGTTGTGATACTGGGCTATACAAAAATAAATTGATTGATTGATTGATAATTTGCCCACCAAAGTGTTTTGGGGTTGTTATATTGTGTATTTGATGAGTTTGACGAGGGGGAACAAAAATACCGTCCACTTCCATTGTGTCCGTCTTGAAAACCTTCCTGACTCAACTCTGAATAAACAACAGCTCGCCCTCACAAAAAAGTAAGTATACTGTTCGAAATGACTAATGAATTGCGCTAAATGGGCCAATTTGCCAAAATGTTGAAGTATCGCTTTAAACAGGTCAGCCCGGTCTGGAAGAAGTACTTTGCTACATATTATTATTATATTATTGTTGCTTTTATTAATAGTGTGGTCATTATTATTGCTGTCATTAGTAGTAGCAGCAGTGGTTGTTGTAATGTTTTTTTTACAGTTTTTTTTTTGTTTGTTTGTCTGACAACAGAGAGGTTGTTGCCTGTCCTCAGTCGACATTGATGACAACTCTTCAGGCAGAAGTTACAACACTCAAAGTTCCAGTTGCCCAAAACGTCGTACCATGTCTGAGACTCCTGACTGTCTTCAGTCACGTTTGGACCCTGTGACTTGGACACCAGTCTTGTAAAGCCTAATTGAAGGTAAGCAGTGGTGCAGCTCCAACGGTTGGGCAGAGTCCAGTTTTTTAATCCAGTTTAACCCTCCCCAAATTTTCCCGGGCTTTGGTTTTACCAGCCATGAAGTTACAGCTGTACACTTCTCTGCCACAAGGCGTCAGTGCTCTATGATTCAACTTAGAATTTAGACGTAATGGCTGCTGCTCCTGCTGTCTTTCTATGTTAATTTTAATGGGGATATCCATCCTCGTCATCAAATGTCTATGCTCCAAGTGCAGGCTGCCATCTTAGGAAACACAAACTTGCCCAGGTGCCAAAGAGAACATGTGCTACGGCAGTAAATTAATATTTTACACAGACTTATTTATTTATTTATTTTTGGTATTCACACTGTAGAGCCCTCTCTGGCATCCGTTACCCGAAGAGAATATATAATTAATAACAAGTTGTGTATGAGTGTTTACCACATCAGTACAGGGTTGTCACCTCGCGGTTTTTTTTTTTGTTTTGTTTTGTTTTGTTTTGTATATATATTTCCAACAATGTACTAGTTATTAATGTTGGTTGTATAGAAGTAGTGATGGTCCTGCTTGGGTAAACATAACATCAGCAGCAGGGGCTGGTGAACTGGAAGTCAGCAGTTGGTGTGTGATTGATTTTGAAATATTTTAGATTGTTTTATTAGTATTATTATCAGTAAACATGTAGAAAGGGATGCGTTTCAGCACTGAGACACTAAACAGTCCGTCAACTTGCAACATAATTAGTCAGAGGCCTCAATTCATTTAATCAGACCATCAACACATTTGTTACAACACTGACCACAGTTCAATAAGTCAACATCTGGCCACCAGTGTCTTACCATTGGAGTTTACATAAATAAATAAAAATGTATGAATAACCCTCTGACTACATTAGAATTCCACAACCTACTAGTTTTTCTCTGTGTAGTCATGATGGTCAAACACTGCATCAATCCAACTTCTGCTTTGTTTCTGTTTTCTGGCTGCAGAAGTCATCATACCAAGTCTACAGTGAAGACCTGATGGACAACATGAGACTCCAGCCAGAGCCGGTGACTGCTGAATGCTGAGTGACTCTTTACCCTGATCAACCCTGCTCAAGTGGCTCGTTTTTTAATGTTTTTCATGGACTATCCCTCATATGGACACATGGTGCTTTGTGAGTATACTTGACATGTTGGATCAGTTCCATTTTTTCAGAAAATGTGTTAATGCAAGAACAGTTTCTTAGTGATAGTGGGCACAGTGGGCTTTATTTTGTTTTCCATCACTATAGGGTTTTAAACTGCTGCCGACTGAAAAATCTGTGCCAGGCAGCTGTAATTCCTCATGTGTTATACTGTATCTTTTACTGTGAAATTCTGGCAACCGCAGCTGCCAGTAGTTTACTGTAAATTTGACCTAACTGCAATAAAGTACCGTAATATGTCATACAGTGTCTGTTGTATTTATTACTGAGATAGACTGTAATTTTGACAGCAGATTATTGTAGACAGATTTATGTTCTACCTGTTATTTTTACAGTGAAATACTGTAAACAGATTTATGTTTTACCTGTTATTTTTACAGTGAAATACTGTAAACAAATAACAGTTCTGTTCTGCAAAATTTACAGTTGCTAAAACAGCATACTGTAAAGTCCTCTACATTGTCACCGTAATTTTTACGGTGAATTTCTGGCAACCACAGCTGCCAGTATTTCACCGTAAATTCTACAGATTTTTTTCTTACAGTGTACATTTGTGGTGATTTTAACATCGACCTCTTAAATCCAAAGAAACATAAAATGACGGATGACTTCATCAACTCAGTGTTCAGTATGGGTTTGTATCCTACCATCACCAGACCGAGCAGGACCACTTCTCACTGTGCCACTTTAACTGATAATATATTCACCAACATCATGGAAAATAACACTGAGAGCGGACTACTAACGGACATCACTGACCATCTGCCTGTTTTTAATGTATATTACTGTAACTATAGTAGGAAGAAGAATATCAAAAATTACAAATATGTAAGAGTGAAAACAGAAGAGGCCATGATGGCACTAAAAAATGACTTAATGACACAGGACTGGAATGAGGTTTATAGAGAGAAAGATATTGATAAAGCATATGACAAATTTCTAAGTATATTCAATACATTATATGACAGATATTGTCCTATGAAGAAATACAGTGTTATACAAAAACACACAAATAGTCCGTGGGTCACAAAGGGGCTGCAAAATGCCTGTAAAAAGAAAAACTTATTATACAGGCAATTCTGAAAGCATCGAACTACAGAGGAAAAGTATAGAAAATATAAAAATAAATTAACTGACATTATGAGGACAAGTAAGAAAGAATATTATAATAAACTAGAAACTGGCCCTCAGAGAGGCAGACCTCCGCCTCAAATCAGTCACCAACAACCAGAAGAACAGCTGATATAATGAAACATTGTGATGGGGGGGGGGGGGGGGGGGGGGGGGCAGAGCGCTGCAGCCTGCGGTGCCTCTCTCTCACCCTGTCGCCCTCTCTCCCTGTGTGTGTGTGTGTGTGTGTGTGTGTGTGTGTGTGTGCGCTTATCTGAAAAGGCAAACCGAACAGCGACATCATTTATGTTATTTTACTTCATTTTAATTTGAAAATTGACCGGATTCTCTCGTATTTTCCGTTCCCGACTTCCTGTGTGGTGCGATCTGCTCTGTCCAGCTTTACAGCTGGCGGTCCACGGCGAGCGGCTCCGCCTCCTGTATGAACCGTCAGAGAGGCTAACGGGGCGCCGATCTGACAGTCGGAGCGCGGCGCTTCCTGTGAACCAGGCGTTCGTCCCCCCTGTCGGCGGGCTGCCCAACCATGTGACAGACTCCCTGTCTGTCAATGATGAAGAATCCTTTAAAAAATTCCTGGATCCAGACAGTGATCCAGAGCTTCACCAAAATTGAATCAACTCTAAGTTCGCCCAGGACGCCCCTTTCCACTAAGTTTCATTGCAATCCGTCCAGAACTTTTTCCATAATGTTGCTAACAGACCAACCAACCAACAAACCCACATGATGACATGACCTCCTGGCAGAGGTCATTATTGGAGAGAAATAGAAACAATATTAAAGGCATATGGAATGTTCAGTTCACTTAAAATGTGATTAATTAGATTAATTAATTACAAATCCTGTAAGTAATTAGATTAATTTTTTGATCGCATGACAGCACTAATATATCTATATAAACATCATAAGAGCAGTGTACAGTGAGGAAGCCACCTGCTCTGCCATCACTACTTCATGTTAAACTGATCTGGTCGTCGTTGGGGGGGGGGGGGCTGAGGGGTCTCTGGTGATCCCTGGTGATCCCCCTGGCCTTCCTCTGGAGTCTGCCGGTCTACACCTGAGGGGGGGCGGGTTGGTCCCCGTCACCGTTCTGCTGCTTTTACCAGCTGCTGCAGGTCCTTCCTGTCCTCCGCAGTGCAGCAGCGGAGATAAGCAGGAGGTCAGGAGGTCAGGAGGTCAGCAGGTCAGGAGGTCAGGAGGTCGGGGGGGTCGGGAGGTAGGGGGGTCAGGAGGTCGGGGGGTCAGGAGGTCAGGGGGTCAGGAGGTAGGGGGGTCGGGAGGTCGGGGGGTCAGGAGGTCGGGGGGTCGGGAGGTCGGGGGGTCGGGGGGTCGGGAGGTCGGGGGGTCGGGATGGTCGGGGGGTCGGGAGGTAGGGGGGTCGGGGGGTCGGGAGGTCGGGGGGTCGGGAGGTCGGGGGGTCGGGAGGTAGGGGGGTCGGGAGGTCGGGGGGGTCGGGGGGGTCGGGAGGTCGGGGGGGTCGGGAGGTCGGGAGGTCAGGAGGTCGGGGGGTCGGGAGGTCGGGAGGAAGGGGGATCGGGAGGTCAGGAGGTCGGGGGGGCGGGAGGTCGGGGGGTCGGGGGGTCAGGAGGTAGGGGGGTCGGGAGGTCAGGAGGTCGGGAGGTCAGGAGGTAGTGGGGTCGGGAGGTCGGGAGGTAGTGGGATCGGGAGGTCAGGAGGTCGGGGGGGCGGGAGGTCGGGAGGTCGGGAGGCTCTCGATGGTGGAGTGGTAGAAGCTCAGTAGCAGTCCTGTGACAGTGTCGTCTGCAAACTTAACGACGGTGTTGCTGGAGTGAACAGGAGAGCAGTGGAGTGAACAGGCAGTAGAGAAGGGGGCCGAGGACACCGCCCTGAGGAGTGCCGCTGCTCAGGATGAGGGTGGAGGAGATGTGGTCTCTGATCCTGACATTCTGGGTCTGTTACTGAGAAGGTCCAGGATCCAGGAGCACAGTGAGGCGCCGAGCTTCATCACCCGTCTGTGGCAGGGCATGAAATTCGTCCAAAATTTAACAGGCCCTCCAAATTTTTTCAGCAGGTCCTCAGAAACTTTGAACAGGTTCTCACAAGTTTTAGCAGGTCCTTCATTTTCAATTTTGTAAAGTGCTGATCAAAAACAGGATCCAACAAGATTTTTTTAATTAAACTGTTGTATTTTGTTGTGCTTGTTTAGTTGTGTTTCTGTCTGTCTGCTGCTCTGTGTCTGGGATGGTTTATCTTCTCATGCTGTATGGCCCCCCCTAAGCTGCAAATTTATAAAATGATTTTTATTTATTTTGCTGCAGGTATGCATGTTGCTAATTGCTGGTTGAAGCATCCCAGCTTTGACTAGTTCCTTTGGTGGTGGTGGAACATTCACCCTAGAATCCATACCAGCACGGGGGGGGGCGAGCCCGGCACGGCACCCAGCGCCGTGGCCGTGGCGGTCGGTTCCCCCGACCCGGCGGCCCGGCCTCCAGGCCCGGTCGGGCTTTGGCGGCGGGCGACCGCGGATCACGCCGCCGGCCGCCCCCGCCGCTCCGCCCGGCTCCCCGCCCGGCTCCCCGCCGACCCGCTCGGCGGCGGGGCCGAGACGCGCCGTCTCACCCGGCGGTCCTACGGAGCGGGCTCGCCCCGGGCGTCGCACCGAGTTGGTTCCGGAGGTCCGGCGGCGGACCCCCGGGCCCCCCGGTGCGGCCCGCCGCCGAGCGCAGAGTTTCTCACACCCTCCGGGGCCGGACCCAGGTCGCGGGGCCAGGGCCCCGCCCCCCCTACCCGAGCCCCTCCCACCACACCCGCCGGCCGCCGGGCGGCGCAAGCTCTGTCTGGAGCAACCGCTGTCCATCGCATTGCATCTTGGGTAATTTCAGTATGAGTAGTGAACTCACGATGTCTACTCAACATTTCTGGCGAATGCAGTATGCATCCGGGAACTTCTGGCATACTGCCAGTGTAGACGCTCTGCATACTCAGTAGGTTAGTATGGGAGTAGGCAGTATGCGGGTTAGTATGGGAGTAGGCAGTATGCAGGTTAGTATGGGAGTAGGCAGTATGCGGGTTAGTATGGGAGTAGGCAGTATGCGGGTTAGTATGGGAGTAGGCAGTATGCGGGTTAGTATGGGAGTAGGCAGTATGCGGGTTAGTATGGGAGTAGGCAGTATGCGGGTTAGTATGGGAGTAGGCAGTATGCGGGTTAGTATGGGAGTAGGCAGTATGCGGGTTAGTATGGGAGTAGGCAGTATGCGGGTTAGTATGGGAGTAGGCAGTATGCGGTTTCCAACACAGCCCAGAGTTACGAGGCGTGTTGGTTATGATTGATTCTTTATTCTTTATTTTTAAGAGAATCAGTGAAATGATCAGCGATATCAGAAGGTTTAGTCAAGAATGAATCCCCTACTTCCAGGTATGTTGGTGTAAATTTACATTTTCTTCCAGTCAACTCATTTAGAGTATCCATGTTTCAGTCCTGTCTGCTTTTGCCTCCCTATATTTAGTTCCATAAGAAGCCTTTTCTTCTTTCTTCTATTTAATGTGCTGAAGGCGGAGCTGAAATCCACAAACAGCCTCGCCAGGTGTTCCTCGCCTCCAGGTGTGCGAGGGCTGTGTGGAGAGACGTGATGACGGCGTCTTCCGTTGACCTGTTGACCTGTTGGCCTCTTGACCTGTTGGCCTCTTGACCTGTTGGCCTCTTGACCTGTTGGCCTGTTGGCCTCTTGGCCTGTTGACCTGTTGGCCTCTTGACCTGTTGGCCTCTTGACCTGTTGGCCTGTTGGCCTCTTGACCTGTTGACCTGTTGGCCTCTTGACCTGTTGGCCTCTTGACCTGTTGGCCTGTTGGCCTCTTGACCTGTTGACCTGTTGGCCTCTTGACCTGTTGGCCTGTTGGCCTCTTGACCTGTTGACCTGTTGGCCTCTTGACCTGTTGGCCTCTTGACCTGTTGGCCTGTTGGCCTCTTGACCTGTTGACCTGTTGGCCTCTTGACCTGTTGGCCTCTTGACCTGTTGGCCTGTTGGCCTCTTGACCTGTTGGCCTGTTGGCCTGTTGGCCTCTTGACCTGTTGACCTGTTGGCCTCTTGACCTGTTGGCCTCTTGACCTGTTGGCCTGTTGGCCTCTTGACCTGTTGACCTGTTGGCCTCTTGACCTGTTGGCCTCTTGACCTGTTGGCCTGTTGGCCTGTTGGCCTGTTGACCTGTTGGCCTCTTGACCTGTTGGCCTGTTGGCCTCTTGACCTGTTGACCTGTTGACCTGTTGACCTGTTGGCCTCTTGACCTGTTGACCTGTTGACCTGTATGCAGACTGATGTGGATGGAGGTCAGCAGGAACAGCAGCCTTAATTTGGGAAGATACGAGTCTTTTGAGGCACTTGGTCCTGATGGGGGTCAGGGCGGTCCAGGCGGGGGTCCGGGCGGTCCAGGCGGGGGTCCGGGCGGTCCAGGCGGGGGTCAGGGCGGTCCAGGCGGGGGTCAGGGCGGTCCAGGCGGGGGTCAGGGCGGTCCAGGCAGCTCACTGCTCTTCCTGGGCTCAGGGACGATGCAGCTGTTTGGAGGCGGGGCTGCAGGCTGCAGCAGCCAGAGGTCAAAGGTTACTGGAGGATCCTTAGAACCAATCAGAATTGTCTGGTTCCAGATTGGACAGTCATAAAGCCAGTCCATGTGGGAACGCGTTAGCGTGACGGCGTGTCCTGTGGACTCGCCGCCTCTGGCGCTCTGGTTCGGAGCTCCGTGCGCCGAGCGTTGTTCAGGAAGCCATGCGGGGAGCGACCGGCGCGCCTGGTTCAGAAGCGGCGTGCTCCTCCGGCGCCTCCGAAGACGGCCGGCCACCAAAAAGACCCTTGTGATTTCCTCACATCGGGGAGTCTCTGGCCTGGTGCTGCTGCAGCTGGGTGGGAGGGGGGGTCGGTCCTCTCAGGCAGAGCAGCCAAGCTGGGGGCCGTCCATCGTGGTGGTCAAAACGGGCAAAGAACCGGTTCAGGGTGTCTGGTAGAGTGCTGTCTGAGGCAGGCGGAGCCGGTGCGCTGGTTGCTGGTTGCTGTTGCTGGTTGCTGTTGCTGGTTGCTGGTTGCTGGTTGCTGTTGCTGGTTGCTGGTTGCTGGTTGCTGGTTGTTGGTTGCTGTTGCTGGTTGCTGGTTGCTGGTTGTTGGTTGCTGGTTGCTGGTTGTTGGTTGCTGGTTGTTGGTTGCTGGTTGTTGGTTGCTGTTGCTGGTTGCTGGTTGTTGGTTGTTGGTTGCTGGTTGCTGTTGCTGGTTGCTGGTTTCTGGTTTCTGGTTGCCCTCTTCAGGACTGGTGGTTTCATGGTGTTTCCTGGGCGTCAGCGTTCTTCATAAAGGGCTGGAGGGACGGGGACAGAGGGACGGGGACAGAGGGACGGGGACAGGAGCAGGGCAGACTGGCAGGACTCTGATCCGGAGCGTCTGTCTCGGTGGACTCTGACCCGGAGCGTCTGTCTCGGTGGACTCTGATCCGGAGCGTCTGTCTCGGTGGACTCTGACCCGGAGCGTCTGTCTCGGTGGACTCTGACCCGGAGCGTCTGTCTCGCGTCTCGCTGCTCCGTGTCCTGAATGAACCGAGGAGCAGAGTCTGTTATGTAAAGCTCCGCCGCTCCGCCGGGCCGGGTATCGGCGGCGGCAGCGGCGGCGGCGGCGGCTAAGTTTAGCTCCAGGGCCTCCGGGCAGCCGAGAGGCGGCTGGTCCCCGGGTGCCGCCGGAGAACCGGCGTCAACCCTTCGGAACCGCACGGCAACAGAGCTGCTGCTGGGGTCAGGCCTGAGGACACGCCACCTGAGGACACGCCACCTGAGGACACGCCCCCTGACGACACGCCCCCTGACGACACGCCCCCTGACGACACGCCCCCTGCTGGCACTGAGCTGCTGCCGCTGGCGTGTCCTCTGGTGTCTCCTGCTCTGAGTCGAAGTGTTCCTTTATGGATGGACTCCACCTGTCCACCTGTCCTCTGTCCACCTGTCCTCTGTCCACCTGTCCACCTGTCCTCTGTCCACCTGTCCTCTGTCCTCTGGCCATGACCAGACCCAGAACCGAGAACCTGAAGTCCATCTAGACCCTGCTGGTGACCCCGGTGACCCCCCAGAGGAAACCCTGCCCCCTGTGTGACCTGGAGGACTTCCAGTGTTCAGGTTGTGGGTTGAAATCCCTTCAGCAGAGCGCACTGGGTGGGAGGCGGTTCTGCAGACCGCCGGTTCCACTGCCGATGACTGAAGAATGCTCGAAGGCAGCGGCAGAGGCGGCGGCGTTCCGCCGACGGGCCGATTGTGACCCGGGCCCAGAGACCGGACCAGGCCCCGCCCCCCGGCTCCCGGCCCTCCGCCGCCCGCCGCTCTGGAGCAGGAACAGACGTCATTAAAGCGGCGCCGTCATTAGGCGCTCGGTTCGATGCCCGAGCCGTTCATTAAAGAAACATGTGGCGGTCCGCGGCCCCCCGGGGCCTCGATGCGGAAACACGAGGCTAAACAGGGACGGCTGTGCACGCCGCCGTGCACGCCGCCGTGCACAGCCGCCCGGCTGAGCACGGCGCTCTGAAACAACAGCATGAAAAGATAATGAGTGACGGAGCAGGAAGCACTTCAGAGCCTCCCGTCTCTCAGCACCGTCCCCGACCCACAATGCACCAGCCGGGTGGAGGCGGCAGCACAGCCTCACCCGCTACAACCTCCACCCGCTACAACCTCCACCTCCTACAGCCTCCACCCGCTACAGCCTCCACCCGCTACAACCTCCACCTGCTACAACCTCCACCCGCTACAGCCTCCACCTGCTACAACCTCCAGCTGCTACAACCTCCACCTGCTACAGCCTCCACCTGCTACAACCTCCACCTGCTACAACCTCCACCCGCTACAGCCTCCACCCGCTACAGCCTCCACCTGCTACAGCCTCCACCTGCTACAACCTCCACCCGCTACAGCTACAACCTCCACCCACTACAACCTCCACCTGCTACAACCTCCACCCACTACAACCTCCACCTGCTACAACCTCCACCCGCTACAACCTCCACCTGCTACAACCTCCACCCGCTACAACCTCCACCTGCTACAACCTCCACCTGCTACAACCTCCACCCGCTACAACCTCCACCTGCTACAACCTCCACCCGCTACAGCCTCCACCTGCTACAACCTCCAGCTGCTACAACCTCCACCTGCTACAGCCTCCACCTGCTACAACCTCCACCTGCTACAACCTCCACCCGCTACAACCTCCACCCGCTACAACCTCCACCTGCTACAACCTCCAGCTGCTACAACCTCCACCTGCTACAGCCTCCACCTGCTACAACCTCCACCTGCTACAACCTCCACCCGCTACAACCTCCACCCGCTACAACCTCCACCTGCTACAACCTCCACCTGCTACAACCTCCACCCGCTACAACCTCCACCTGCTACAACCTCCACCCGCTACAGCCTCCACCTGCTACAACCTCCAGCTGCTACAACCTCCACCTGCTACAGCCTCCACCTGCTACAACCTCCACCTGCTACAACCTCCACCTGCTACAACCTCCACCCGCTACAACCTCCACCCGCTACAACCTCCACCCGCTACAGCCTCCACCTGCTACAACCTCCACCCGCTACAGCCTCCACCTGCTACAGCCTCCACCCGCTACAGCCTCCACCCGCTACAACCTCCACCCGCTACAGCCTCCACCTGCTACAACCTCCACCCGCTACAGCCTCCACCTGCTACAGCCTCCACCCGCTACAGCCTCCACCCGCTACAGCCTCCACCCGCTACAGCCTCCACCCGCTACAACCTCCACCCACTACAACCTCCACCTGCTACAACCTCCACCCGCTACAACCTCCACCTGCTACAACCTCCACCCGCTACAACCTCCACCTGCTACAACCTCCACCTGCTACAACCTCCACCCGCTACAACCTCCACCTGCTACAACCTCCACCCGCTACAGCCTCCACCTGCTACAACCTCCAGCTGCTACAACCTCCACCTGCTACAGCCTCCACCTGCTACAACCTCCACCTGCTACAACCTCCACCCGCTACAGCCTCCACCTGCTACAACCTCCAGCTGCTACAACCTCCACCCGCTACAACCTCCACCCGCTACAACCTCCACCCGCTACAGCCTCCACCTGCTACAACCTCCACCCGCTACAGCCTCCACCTGCTACAGCCTCCACCCGCTACAGCCTCCACCCGCTACAACCTCCACCCGCTACAGCCTCCACCTGCTACAACCTCCAGCTGCTACAACCTCCAGCTGCTACAACCTCCACCCGCTACAGCCTCCACCTGCTACAGCCTCCACCCGCTACAGCCTCCACCCGCTACAACCTCCACCCGCTACAGCCTCCACCTGCTACAACCTCCAGCTGCTACAACCTCCACCTCCTACAGCCTCCACCCGCTACAACCTCCAGCTGCTACAACCTCCTTGAGAGAAATGAAAACGACTGACACCAGGTTCACACTGGATGGTTCCGGCTGTGGAACAGAAACCGCAGCTGATTCGTAAATGCTGTGGTTCACAGCAGCTCCACTCCGGCTCCGGTCCGGCTCCGGTCCGGCTGCGGTCCGGCTCCGGTCCGGCTCCGGTCCGGCTGCGGTCCGGCTCCGGTCCGGCTCCGGTCCGGCTGCGGTCCGGCTCCGGTCCGGCTCCGGTCCGGCTCCGGTCGGGCTCCGGTCCGGCTCCGGTCCGGCTCCGGTCCGGCTCCGGTCCGGCTGCAGAGCCCTTATGGAGCTCCAGAACCAGGGCTGCACGATTAACCGACACCTCGTCGAAACTGAGGTTTTAACTCCTGCGGTAACCGAACCGCGCAGGGTCGAGGTTTATAGAGGCATCTGACTGACAGACCTGTCCGCCAATCAAAACGTTCGATTCTCGCATTCCGAGCCACCGGCCAATCAGAAATGACAACAGGAAGCAAGTATGTCTGCACTGCACCGCTGCAGCTGACTAGCGTCAGGTTGCTAACAACAAACTCTGCGGTGTGGTGAGGAGTAAAAAGTTTTCATTGTGAGTTGTTCTCGGTGTGGAAACGTCTGAGATGACAGCAGGAGAGGGGGCGGAGCCTCTGGTGTCAGGAGGACCTGGAGCTCAGCTGTTTGGACTCTGGGTTTGAAAAAAATGACGTGGAGCAAAAGCGAGCCAGAGCAGGATGACTAAACTGACTGTGATCTAAGAATATTACAGCAATAAGGATTGTTTTTTTTTACCCTTTATCTCCAGAGGCTGGCGAGTTCTTTTTTTTTTTTTCTTTTCTTTTTTTTTGCGAGTTGAAGTTGGTTTCTGATTGGTGCCTATTTGCGGTTCTGTTTTTTAATTTCCATTTATTTCACGTTGAAAACTGTTACTAAACTAAATAGTTTTCTGTGAACCATGCAAGCAAGACCAGTATTGAATTACAGTTTGGACAGCATTGAATTTTCTTTATTTTTGTATTTATTTCATTAAAACGACGCACTCTTGTTTTCCAACCGTGATGCAGACAGCCTGGTGGCGTCTCGCTGCCGCTGCCTGAAGCTTCGTCAGGTTAGTTTACGTTAGGTTATTTTATGTGTCAACTTCAGCAAGACCATGTAAAAGTAACAAGAATTGTTTTTTACCATAATTTTAGCGGTTTTCTGCATTTGAAAGTATAAAATGTGAAAATCGCAAATCGAATCACAATCCCATGATTGGTCAGAAAAATCGCAATTAGTGCAGCCCTATCCAGAATCTTTCCGCAAGGATCCTATTTTTCCCGACGCCGCAGGCCGACCGCGGCATTCCAGACAGAAGCAAGTCGGGTGTCGGAAGGAAACGCAATACTTCTTCCAAAAGAAGTGATTTCAAAATAAAATCTGTGTCGTGTTTTTGATTTAATATTCAATTTTTTTACTTCTTCTGGTAGAAAACAGAACAAACAGTGATGTAGTCATTCTACGCTTTAGAAGAATGGACGGGTTTTTCTTCTGCTGCAGGAAAGTCAAACGACTCCAAAACGACACAAAACAGCTCTATGAACGGAGCGGCTCTGGGTTGCCAGGTTGGGCGGGTTTCTGCCAAATGAAGCTTCTTCTTTGAACACGTCGGACGGGTTGATGAAATACCGTATTTTCGGCACTATAAGGCTCACTGGATTAATAGGCGCACAGTCAATGAATGGTTTTTATAAAAAAAAAAAATCATACATGGGGCGCACCACATTTTAAGGCGCATAGGATGTATAGAATAGTATGAGAGAAACACATATCAGCCGTCTAGGTGGTGACATTCTCGGTTGAAATGTGTGAGTAAAGCGACACATCAGAGCCAGTCTGACTGAGGATCGCTCCTCTTCACGATGTGCAGCTCAGAGCGGCCGTGATTGGTCGAACTGGCTCGGTCAGCGGGGTTCAGCGGCCGTCTCCTGAGTGAAGCCCCCCACCCACAGCTCAGGCAGCCGGCCGGCCGCGCGTCGCGCTCCGTTCTGTTTAAACTAGCTAGCTTAGCAGCTTAGCTAGCAGGGGTTGTTTGCTCATGTGATCAGGGTGATTACCGTAATTCCCGCAAAAAAGGCGCATCGAATTATAAGGCGCTCTGCTGGATTTTGAGAAAATTACAGGCTTTTACGTGCACGTTATAGTGTGTAAAATACGGTAATTGTGTTTATGACGTGTTCTTTATCATACAAAAACAGGTTTTTATGTGCATTTTCAACCCAGACGGCGGCTTGGGCTGCTTTCTACTGAGGTATACGGGTTTCGTATTGTTTGTGTGGGACAGCGACAGATCTGGCAACCTCCTCCAGGACTGCAGAGACACCAGGCGGTGAATCACAGAGCTGCGGTGGACCGGACCGGAGCCGGACCGGAGCCGGACCGGAGCCGGACCGGAGCCGGACCGGAGCCGGACCGGAGCCGGACCGGAGCCGGACCGGAGCCGGACCGGAGCCGGACCAGAGCGGGACCGCAGCCGGACCGGAGCCGGACCAGAGCCGGAACGGAGCCGGACCGGAGCTGGACCGGAGCTGGACCGGAGCCGGACCAGAGCTGGACCGCAGCCGGACCGGAGCCGGACCAGAGCTGGACCGGAGCCGGACCGGAGCTGGACCGGAGCCGGACCGCAGCCGGACCGGAGCTGGACCGGAGCCGGACCAGAGCTGGACCGCAGCCGGACCGGAGCTGGACCGGAGCCGGACCAGAGCTGGACCAGAGCTGGACCGGAGCCGGACCGGAGCCGGACCAGAGCTGGACCGCAGCCGGACCGGAGCTGGACCAGAGCTGGACCGCAGCCGGACCGGAGCCGGACCAGAGCCGGAACGGAGCCGGAACGGAGCCGGACCGGAGCTGGACCGCAGCCAGACCGGAGCTGGACCGGAGCCGGACCAGAGCTGGACCGCAGCCGGACCGGAGCCGGACCGCAGCCGGACCGGAGCTGGACCGGAGCCGGACCAGAGCTGGACCGCAGCCGGACCGGAGCTGGACCGGAGCCGGACCAGAGCTGGACCAGAGCTGGACCGGAGCCGGACCGGAGCCGGACCAGAGCTGGACCGCAGCCGGACCGGAGCCGGACCAGAGCTGGACCGGAGCCGGTGTGAACCCGGCGTGACCGATCTACCAGCAAACTGACCGACTGACCAACCAGCCGCCCTGCCCTGGGACATCACCGACATGTCGGTTACCCGGGCAACCAGCAGGACGTGGCTGAGCCGCTCGGCCGGAGCTGCGTGATGAATTGAAACATTGAATCCGTCCTGATGAAAGGAGAGACGTGGAGACACTCTGGAGTGTCTCCGGTCCAGAGTGTCTCCGGTCCAGAGTGTCTCCGGGCCAGAGTGTCTCCGGTCCAGAGTGTCTCCGGGCCAGAGTGTCTCCGGTCCAGAGTGTCTCCGGTCCAGAGTGTCTCCGGTCCAGAGTGTCTCCGGTCCAGAGTGTCTCCGGTCCGGTGTGCGGGCTGCGAGCTGAATGGAGGAGACGAGGACGGAAGCCGTCCTCTGCGTCCGGTGAAGCGTGGCGCTCGGCAGCGGCGGCGGCGGCCATCAGACTGGAGCCGTACCTCCAGGACGCCTCGTGCTCCTCCGGCGGCGTCTCTTCAGTCTGAGACGACACCGACCGAGACAGCCAGACTCCAGCAGGGAGGACGTCCTGTCAGGCTAATGGCTGAGACGAGGCGTCTGTCTGTCCTCGTTACTGAGACGAGTCACAGAGGACCGCCGCCGCTCCCCTTCCATGGTCTTCATCATCTTCATCACGGGCGTCCTCTGATGGACGAGTCTACGTCGGGGTAGGGTTAGGGCGGTCCATCAGCCGGGCCTGGACAGGTTAGCCCCGCCCCCTTCTGACTCGCTCCGCTTCAGGAGAGCAGAGAGCGGACAGAGCGGAACCTGCCCGGCCTGCGGGGGCAGTGTGGAGCAGCTCAGCTCAGGGACAAAGACTCAGAGAAGACAACGGGTCCCTGAGGAGACACTGAGTGTCCTGGCTGTCCTCCACCCTGACCGGAGCGGGACTGAGGACAGGAGGCTGCCCTCTGCTGGACGGACCGCTGCACCGCTCAGCCAGAACCGCAGTCCGCCCTCGGGACAGCGGTCCGTCCCCCGGGGGACTCCTGTGAGGGTGGACCATGAAGGGGACGGCTGAGGACGCCGACCGGACAGGAAGCAAAGGAAGCCGGCTCCAGGCCGACCCGCAGGCCGGTTCAGGGTTTCATCTGACATCCAGACCTGAAGGACAGCCGGGCTCTCAGACCAGGTCTCAGTCTCACCCTCCAGAGTCTGGATGGGGGACGGTTCCAGCGGTTCCGTCTGGAACTCAGGAAGAACAGCGGAACGCGAAGGAACCGCTCAGACTACAGAACCTCGGTTCCCTCTAAAGTGTCCTCGGTGTCCTCGGTGTCCTCGGTGTCCTCGGTGTCCTCGGTGTCCACCGTTGCCGTGGCGCTCCGGCAGGTCGGCCATCCTGCAGCTCTTCAGACACGAAGCTTCAGGAAGCTTCTAGAAGGTCGGTTCAGCTGCAGTCGTCCCCTCCCCTCCCCCTCCCCCTCCTCCTCCCCCTCCTCCTCCCCCTCTTCCTCCTCGCCCTCCTCCCCCTCCTCCTCCTCCCCTCCTCCCCCTCTTCCTCCTCCCCCTCCCCCTCCTCCTCCCCCTCTTCCTCCTCCCCCTCCTCCTCCCCCTCTTCCTCCTCCCCCTCTTCCTCCTCCCCCTCCCCCTCCTCCTCCCCCTCTTCCTCCTCCCCCTCTTCCTCCTCCCCCTCCCCCTCCCCCTCCCCCTCTTCCTCCTCCCCTCTTCCTCCTCCCCCCCCTCCCCCTCCCCCTACTATGATTTTATGATGCATGTGTTTTTTTATGGTGATGACCTATTTTCCGTTTTCTTTTGCATGTTCGAAATAAAATTCATTCATTCATTCCAGACCAAATGTCCCCACAAGGACAGGAAAACCAGCTGGACGTGCCTTGTGGGACCTTCTTCCGGTCCTCATGAGGGAAACAGTGTTTTCTTGACCATGTTGTTGTTACTGAAAACAGTCAAAGGTCAAAACCTTTCTTTAGGGCTCAGCTGTGTGGTGGTCTGGGGTAGGGTCAGGGTCAGGGTCAGGGTCAGGGTCAGGGTCAGGGTCAGGGTGCTTTCACTCCCACTAGTCCCAGAGTGGTTCGGTTTGGACATAAATTATTCATAAACCTCACAGCTGTCAACTAGTTCGGTTCATTCACACCACTTGTTTGTGCAGATGAACTCTCCACTGTGACCCTCCTGCCCCTTGGTGGCGCTGTTCACACAATAGTGTGTTTTGGGTGGCGGAAGTGAACCCTGATTGGCCAGCATGTGTTGCTACGGAAGCCTCCGCCGACCAAAAAGAAGACTGCACCGAGACCGCACCGAGACCGGCACCGAGACCGCACCGAGACCGCACCGAGACCGGCACCGAGACCGGCACCGAGACCGCACTAAGACCGCACCGAGACCACACCGAGACCACACCGAGACCACACCGAGACCACCTCCTTTGTCCCAGACCAAAACTAACTGGTCTGCTTTCACACCAGCGCATACGAACCAAACCTGCAGGAGTTGGGGACTCTAGTCCGCTTCAAGCGGACCACATGCTGCAGGTGTGAAAGCAGCCTTAGGGTCAGGGTCAGGGTCAGGGTCAGGGTCAGGGTCAGGGTCAGGGTCAGGGTTAGGGGCTAGTAAATGCATTATGTCAATGAGTGTCCTCACAAGGATAGAAATACAAACCTGTGTGTGTGTGTGTGTGTGTGTGTGTGTGTGTGTGTGTGTGTGTGTGCTCTCACTCACCAGCTGAGGCTCACTTTAAAGCCACACAGAGGTTCTTCTTCTTTAGGATAAACTTTCATTCATTTTGATTTCCGACGGTTAGCTTTAGCTTTAGCTTTAGCTTTAGCTTTAGCAGGAGACTGTCACGTCTCCCTCCACCTGTCAGTCACTAATTAGGACCCGCCCACATCAGCGTCAGCCAATCAGCTGTCAGTTTGGAGGCTGCGGCGTGAGCCTCGGTCAGACTGAAGCAGCAGGGATCAGCATCAGTCTGCCTGCAGTCCTCTGTGGTGCCTGAAGGGGGCGCTGTGCTCCCCGCCCCTCATGACCAGTCAGCACGGCTGTAGAGAGGCTGGGGACGATTTTACTTTAGGTGTGTCTGCCTGAAGATGCTGAGAGTTACTTGATATTGTGGGGATTGTCCTGTTTGAATAGAATCCTCTGGTCTGAAACTTTATTATGAATTAAAAACCAATAATGTTGAACTTCCTGTTGGAATCAGCTCCATGTCGACGGGATTTACAGCTCAGGGATGGAAACAAACCGCTGAACTCTGTTCATCACAAACAGGAAAAAGGTTAAAGCATTTCCAGAACTAGAATTTGGCACTCAGAGAGCGCAGACCTCCGCCACAGGTGAAATCAGTCACCAACAACAATAAGAACACCAGATATAAATATCCCTAAACGGATGTAAACAAAAAGCCTGTCATCAATTTAAGATGTAGTACTGAGGCCCTCTGCTGGACAGATACAGTACTACACTGGTCTAATGAAAGTCGTCACCCTAACGGAACTCAGCAATAAACAAAACAACACAGTGACGGACATGCAGAGATGCAGAACAAAGGAAACGAACAGTCCAACATCGGGGGAAATCACTTACAGACCAAGCGCTGATCAAGTTTTGAAAAGAAGCCAACTCGTGGTGAAACAGGTCCGACTAGGAACTAAAACTAAAGTTCCGCTGGGCGGTACACCCTATCGGTCCATGATAAAGAATCCTTTAAAAAATTTGTGATGATCCGGATCATCACCAAAACTTAATGGATTCTAAGTTCGCCCAAGACCCGCCTTTCCACTAAGTTTCATTGCAATCCGTCCTTTACTTTTTCCGTGATCTTGCTGACAAACCAACCAACAAACCGACGTGATTCCGTGACCTCCTGGCAGAGGTCATGAAAGAATAAAGCTCAGGTGACTGGAGGACAGCTGGAGTTCTGTTAGAACTCGCCTCGACCAGAACATCACATCTGACTGGAGGAATCCTGACTTCCTCCTCATCGTCCGTCCGT